>NC_042973.1:7209457-7251957 GCF_901001165.1 Salmo trutta | reverse complement strand
GGGGAGAGTGTGTGGGGGAGAGAGTGTGTGTGGGGGGGTGAGTGTGGGGGGGAGAGTGAGTGTGGGGGGGAGAGTGTGTGAGTGTGGGGGGGAGAGTGAGTGTGGGGGGGAGTGTGTGTGTGTGTGTGTGTGGGGGGGAGAGTGTGTGTGTGTGTGTGGGGGGGGAGAGTGTGTGTGTGTGGGGGGGAGAGTGTGTGTGTGTGTGTGTGTGTGTGTGTGTGTGTGTGTGTGGGGGAGAGTGTGTGTGTGTGTGGGGGAGAGTGTGTGTGTGTGGGGGAGAGTGTGTGTGTGTGTGTGGGGGAGAGTGTGTGTGTGGGGGTGAGTGTGTGTGTGGGGGGGAGTGTGTGTGTGTGTGTGGGGGGGAGAGTGTGTGTGTGGGGGAGAGTGTGTGTGTGTGGGGGGGAGAGTGTGTGTGTGGGGGAGAGTGTGTGTGTGTGAGTGTGTGTGTGTGTGTGTGTGGGGGAGAGTGTGTGTGTGTGTGGGGGAGAGTGTGTGTGTGTGTGGGGGAGAGTGTGTGTGTGGGGGAGAGTGTGTGTGTGTGTGGGGGAGAGTGTGTGTGGGGGAGAGTGTGTGTGGGGGGGTGAGTGTGGGGGGGAGAGTGTGTGTGTGTGTGTGTGGGGGGGGGGAGAGTGTGTGTGTGTGTGGGGGAGAGTGTGTGTGTGTGTGTGTGTGTGGGGAGAGTGTGTGTGTGGGGGAGAGTGTGTGTGTGTGTGTGTGTGTGTGTGTGGGGGGGGGGGAGAGTGTGTGTGTGTGGGGGGGGGAGAGTGTGTGTGTGTGGGGGGGGGAGAGTGTGTGTGTGTGTGTGGGGGGGAGAGTGTGTGTGTGTGGGGGGGAGAGTGTGTGTGTGGGGGGGAGAGTGTGTGTGAGTGTGTGTGTGTGGGGGAGAGTGTGTGTGTGTGTGTGTGTGTGGGGGAGAGTGTGTGTGTGTGTGTGTGGGGGAGAGTGTGTGTGTGTGGGGGAGAGTGTGTGTGTGTGGGGGAGAGTGTGTGTGTGTGTGGGGGAGTGTGTGTGTGTGTGGGGGAGAGTGTGTGTGTGTGTGGGGGAGAGTGTGTGGGGGAGAGTGTGTGTGTGTGGGGGAGAGAGTGTGTGTGTGTGTGTGTGTGTGTGTGTGTGTGGGGGAGAGAGTGTGTGTGTGTGTGGGGGAGTGTGTGTGGGGGGGAGTGTGAGTGTGGGGGGGAAAAATGAGTGTGGGAGAGTGTGAGTGTGGGGGGGTGAGTGTGAGTGTGGAGTGGGAGTGTGGGGGAGAGTGTGTGGGGGAGAGTGTGTGTGTGTGTGGGGGAGAGTTTGTGTGTGTGGGGGAGAGGGAGTGTGTGTGTGGGGGAGAGGGAGTGTGTGTGTGTGTGTGGGGGAGAGAGAGTGTGTGTGTGTGTGGGAGAGAGTGTGTGTGTGTGTGGGGGGGAGAGTGTGAGTGTGGGGGGGAGAGTGTGAGTGTGGGGGAGAGAGTGTGTGTGTGGGGGGGAGAGAGTGTGTGTGTGTGTGTGTGTGTGTGGGGGGGAGAGTGAGTGTGGGGGGGAGAGTGTGAGTGTGGGGGGGTAGAGGGAATGTGGGGGGGTAGAGGGAGTGTGGGGGGGAGAGTGTGAGTGTGGGGGGGAGAGTGTGAGTGTGGGGGGGAGAGTGTGAGTGTGGGAGAGAGTGGGAGAGAGTGTGAGTGTGTGAGTGTGGGAGAGTGTGGGAGAGTGTGGGAGAGTGTGGGAGAGTGAGAGATGTTGGTTCCAGCTACAGTAGCTGCTGACTTCGAGGAAAAAGAAGGAAGTCCTGGAAATGAGCTTGCACATTGTCTGTTGTCTCAAGTTTTAATGTCATGAGTGGAAGGAAGGCCTTTTCTTCTAACCTCCAAACCCAACAACGCAGAAATCAATATAGAACCAAAAATAACAAGGTAGAACTAAAACACACTAGAAATGAGTAGAACACGAGAAAGAAGCTACGTACAGGGTCAGTTCAGTACCATATTAACAATGTACAGGGGTAAGGTGACTATATACAGGGTCAGTACCATATTAACAATGTACAGGGATACTGTAGAGGTAGGTATGTATAGGGGTAAGGTGACTATATACAGGGTCAGTACCATATTAACAATGTACAGGGATACTGTAGAGGTAGGTATGTATAGGGGTAAGGTGACTATATACAGGGTCAGTACCATATTAACAATGTACAGGGATACTGTAGAGGTAGGTATGTATAGGGGTAAGGTGACTAGGCATCAGGATATATGATAAACAGAGTAGCAGCTGCTAAATGATGATTGTATGTGAATGCGTATGTGAAGAGTCAGTATAAATGTGTGTGCATGTTATGTGTGTGTTAACGTGAGTGTGCAATAAAAAAAATACGAAGGTCAACTCAGTCCGTGTAGCCATTCTGTTAGCTATTTAGCAGTCTTATGGCCTGGGGATAGCAGCTGTTCAGGAGCGCCTTGGTGTCAGACTTGATGCACCAGTGCTGCTTGCTGTACGGAAGCAGAAAGAAATAAGGTGCTGCTTGACATAAATACAGGAGTCTTGTATAGGAGTCTACAGTGTTTCTCCTGTTGGAACACTTTTACAATCAAGTCGACGACTGCCGGATTTTAAATGAACAGAATGTGTTGGTTGGGTGACTAAACTACATCACGTGTTATCGTGTGCAATGGGCGAAGAGTGTCTCCAGACTCAACGCATACAGCAGCAAAACAACGTGTAGTGTTGTTACAAGAGTAGGTAACACTGAAAGATTCAGTTTACATTATTGACAAGCTATTAGCAAGTTAGACAGACAAACCATGACATTTTCCCCCTTTCCGAAGTCCCCACATCATGCATTGAGCTAGAAGTTAACTTGCCTTGCATTCGCTATAAAGTAGTGGGTGGTGGTCACGAAGATGACTCAAGAGATTAAGTGTTGCCCCCTTTTGCAGGCAATTTATTTTTGCATGTTCTGCGGACAGAGTGACCATCATTGATTAATTTTCCCTCAGCACTCTTGTAAAACCCAAAATACGACCACACTTCAGATTTGGTCGTCTTACAAGGCTGAAAAATCTCCTGAGAGCTGTCACTGGCTTCCGCCATGTTTTCACACACAACAAAACCCACGTTGCATGCTGCGCCTGCGTCATACTGTTGCTAACTTTGGTTGATGCTGGACAGTATTTACCGTGAGTTTTCCCTAGTCCAATGCTGTTGCCATACTAAGCAGTGATGCAGCCAATTAAGCTTCTCTCAATAGTGCAACTGTAGAACTTTGAGGATTTTAGGACTCATGCCAAACCTTTTCAGCTTCCTGAGGGGTAGAGGCACTTTCGCTCCTTCTTCGACTGTTTGTGAGTGGACCATTTTTAAGTCCTTAGCAATTTGGACACTGAGGAACTAGAAGCTCTTGACCCGCTCGATGTGGATGGGGGCCTGCTCGCCCACCCCCATTCCATTCCTGTAGTCCACGATCAGCTCCTTGGTCTTACTGATATTGAGGGAGAGGTTGTTGTCCCGGCACCACACTGCCAGGTCACTGACCTCCTCCCTGTAGGCTGTCTCATCGTCGCCGGTGATTAGGCCTACCACTGTCGTGTCATCAGGAAACTTGATGGTTTTGGAGTCGTGTGGCCATGCAGTCGTGGGTGAACAGGGAGTACAGGAGGGGAGTAAGCACACACCCCTGTGGGGCCTACGTGTTGAAGGTCAGAGTGGTGGAGGTGATGTGGCCGGGTCAGGAAGTCCAAGATCCAGTTGCATAGGGTGGTGTTCAGTCCCAGGGTCCTAAGCTTGATGACGAGCTTGGAGGGGGCAATGGTGTTGAACACTGAGCTGTTGACAGAGAAAGCAGCGTTCTCACATACACGATGTACAAAAGTATGTGGACAGCCAATCAAATCGAGCACGCAGCCATGTAATCTCCATGGATAAACATTGGCAGTAGAATGGCCTTACTGAAGAGCTCACTGACTTTCAACATGGCACCGTCATAGGATGCCACCTTTCCAACAAGTCAATTCGTGAAATTTCTGCCCTGCTAGAGCTGCCCCGGTCATCTGTAAGTGCTGTTATTGTTAAGTGATAACGTCTAAAAGCAACAGCGGCTCAGCCGTGAAGTGGTAGGCCACACAAGCTCACAGAACGCGTAGAGCGTAAAAATCGCATGTCATCGGTTGCAATACTAACTACTGTGTTCCAAGCTGCCTCTGGATGCAAAGTCGGCACAATAACTGTTAGTCGGGAGCTTCATGAAATGGGTTTCCACGGCCGAGCTTCCGCACACAAGCCTAAGATCACCATGCGCATTGCCAAGCGCCGGGTGAAAGGGTGTAACGCTCGCCACCATTTGACTCTGGAGCAGTGGAAACGTTTTCTCTGCAGTGATGAATCACGCTTCACCATCTGGCAGTCTGACGGACAAATCTGGGTTTGGTGGATGCCAGGAGAATGCCTCCTGCCTGAATGCATAATGCCAACTGTAAAGTTTGGTGGAGGAGGAATAATGGTCTGGGGCAATTTTTCATGGTTTTCATGGCCCCCTGAAGGGAAATCTTAACGCTACAGCATGCAAAGAATCAAAACTTTTCTGTACTTTCAACTAGAGGTCGACCGATTAATCGGAATGGCCGATTTAATTAAGGCCGATTTCAAGTTTCATAACAATCGGAAATCGGTACTTTTGGACACCGATTTGGCCGATTTTTTTTTTATTTTATTTTTTTATTTTATTTTTTTTTTAATTTTAATTTTTACACCTTTTTAACTAGGCAAGTCAGTTGAGAACACATTCTTATTTTCAATGACGGCCTAGGAACGGTGGGATAGCTTCCTTGTTCAGGGGCAGAACGACAGATTTTTACCTTGTCAGCTCGGGGATTCAATCTTGCAACCTTACGGTTAACTAGTCCAACGCTCTAACCACCTGCTTTACATTGCACTCCACGAGGAGCCTGCCTGTTACGCGAATGCAGTAAGAAGCCAAGGTAAGTTGCTAGCTAGCAATAAACTTATCTTATAAAAAACAATCAATCATAATCACTAACTACACATGGTTGATATTACTAGTTTATCTAGCCTGTCCTGCGTTGCATATAATCGATGCAGTGCGCATTCGTGAAAAGGACTGTCGTTGCTCCGTGTACCTAACCATAAACATCAATGTCTTTCTTAACCCCTGTGCGGCCTGACATCTAGCGAAAAATCCTATTACCATTAGCATAACAAAATGTAATCTTTTTTTTCTCAATTTTTTTTTCAAATTATATCGTTTTATAGATACACCTCTCCTGAATCGAACCACGTTGTCCGATTTCAAAAAGGCTTTACAGCAAAAGCAAAACAATAGATTATGTTAGAGGAGTATATCGTGTAAGTAGCCACATAGCCATTTTCCGACCAACCACATGCATCACAAATAACCAAAAAACAGCTAAATGCAGCACTAACCTTTTACAAACTTCATCAGATGACACACCTAGGACATCATGTTACACAATGCATGCATTCTTTTGTTCGATAAAGTTCATATTTATATATAAAACAGCATTTTACATCGGCACGTAACGTTGACTAACTATTTCCCTCAAATGCATCCGGTGAAAGTGCTACAATTTACAAAATTACTATTCGAAACATTTTAAAAATGTAATATTGTCATTCTAAGATTTATAGATGAATATCTCTTGAAAGCACCTGTAATGCCAGATTTAAAAATAACTTTACTGGATGCGATACTCAGAACAATAGGCTAGCAATAGCAATAGGCTAGCCATCTTGGAACAATCGCATATCAAATCTAGTCTTGTATACTATTGTCAATAATCCCTTACCTTTGATTATCTTCATCCTTAGGCACTTCCAGGAATCCCAGGTCCACAACAAATGTATTTTCATTCGAAAAAGTTAATCCTTTATGTTCCATTAGCTTGTTGTTGTTAGCGCGTTCTGAAGGCTGAACCAAAAGTTCCGACGTGCGTGGGGCTACTCTTTCAACAAAATGCATTTTTTTCTTATTTAGGTTCGTTCAAACATGTCAAACGTTGTATAACATAAATCTGTAGGGCCTTTTTCAATGAGAGTTCTAATAAGATTCGAGGGGGACGATTGCATTGTATCAAAACGTTTCGAAAGGGGAGGGTAACCAGGGGCGCCGGCGTCATAATGGTGATGGCCCTCTCCGTGTGACCGCGTTCCACAGCGTGTCATTGTGTCAGTTTTTACAGTAGGAGACTCAAATCACTTTGTAAAGACTGGGGACATCTAGTAGAAGCAATCGGAAGTGCTCAATGAACCATAGCTCACGGTGTGATTAATAGGCAACGTGATGAAGTTGAGTTCGCAATTCAGAATTCCACTTCCTGTTTCGATCTGTCTCGGGGTTTTGACTGCCATATGAGTTCTGTTATACTCACAGACACCATTCAAACAGTTTTAGAAACTTTAGGGTGTTTTCTATCCGCAAGTATTAATTATATGCATATCCTAGCTTCTGAGTTTGAGTAGGAGGCCGTTTAAAATGGGCACGATTTTTTTTTCAAAAATTGCTGTAGCGCCCCCTATCCTAGGGGAACGCCAAGAGGTTAAAATCAATACACAAGTATATATTTTTAAACCTGCATATTTAGTTAATATTGCCTGCTAACATGAATTTCTTTTAACTAGGGAAAATGTGTCACTTCTCTTGCAACAGAGTCAGGGTATATGCAGCAGTTTGGGCCGCCTGGCTCGTTGCGAACTGTGTGAAGACTATTTCTTCCTAACAAAGACGGCGAACTTCGCCAAACGGTGGATAATTTAACAAAAGCGCATTTGCGATAAAAGCACAATCGTTGCACGACTGTACCTAACCATAAACATCAATGCCTTTCTTAAAATCAATACACAGAAGTATATATTTTTAAACCTGCATATTTAGCTAAAAGAAATCCAGGTTAGCAGGCAATATTAACCAGGTCAAATTGTGTTAGTTCTCTTGCGTTCATTGCACGCAGAGTCAGGGTATATGCAACAGTTTGGTCCACCTGGCTCGTTGCGAACTAATTTGCCAGAATTTTACGTAATTATGACATAACATTGAAGGTTGTGCAATGTAACAGGAATATTTAGACTTAGGGATGCCACCCGTTAGATAAAATACGGAACGGTTCCATATTTCACTGAAATAATAAACGTTTTGTTTTCAAGATGATGGATTCGACCATATTAATGACCTAAGGCTCGTATTTCTGTGTGTTTATTATATTATAATTAAGTCTATGATTTGATAGGGCAGTGTGACTGAGCGGTGGTAGGCACCAGCAGGCTCATAAGCATTCATTCAAACAGCACTTTCGTGCGTTTTGCCAGCAGCTCTTCGCAATGCTGTTTATGACTTCAAGCCTATCAACTCCCGAGATTAGGCTGGTGTAACCGATGTGAAATGGCTAGCTAGTTAGCGGGGTGCGCGCTAATAGCATTTCAAATGTCACTCGTTCTGAGACTTGGAGTAGTTTTTTCCCTTGCTCTGCATGGGAAACAACTAATCGGTCAACCTCTACTTTCAACTTTGTGGCAACAGTTTGGGAAAGGCCCTTTCCCAAGCGAGGTCCATACAGAAATAGTTTGTCGATCAGTGTGGAAGAACTTGACTGGCCTGCACACAGTCCTGACCTCCACGCCATCAAACACCTTTGGGATGAACTGGAACGCCACTGCAAGCCAGGCTTAATCACCAACATCAGTGCCCGACCACACGAATGCTCTTGTGGCTGAATGGAAGCAACTCCCTGCGGAAATGTTCCAACTTCTAGTGGAAAGCCTTCCCAGAATAGTGGAGGCTGTTATCAAATCAAATGTATTTATATAGCCCTTCTTACATCAGCTGATATATCAAAGTGCTGTACAGAAACCCAGCCTAAAACCCCAAACAGCAAGCAATGCAGGTGTAGAAGCACAGTGGCTAGGAAAAACTCCATAGAAAGGCGAAAACCTAGAGAGGAACCAGGCTATGAGGGGTGGCCAGTCATCTTCTGGCTGTGCCGGGTGGAGATTATAACAGAACATGGCCAAGATGTTCAAATGTTCATAGATGACCAGCATGGTCAAATAATAGTAATCACAGTGAACAGGTCAGGGTTCCATAGCCGCAGGCAGAACAGTTGAAACTGGAGCAGGAGCACGGCCAGGTGGACTGGGGACAACAAGGAGTCATCATGCCAGGTAGTCCTGAGGCATGGTCCTAGGGCTCAGGTCCTCTGAGAAATAGAGAATTAGATAGAGCATACTTAAATTCACACAGGACACCGGATAAGACAGGAGAACTATAACAGACTGACCCTAGCCCCGCCGACACAAACTACTGCAGCATAAATACTGGAGGCTGAGACAGGAGGGGTCATGGCAGCAAAGGGGGGACCAACTCCATATTAATGCCCATGATTAAAGGAATGAGATGTTCGACTAGCAGGTGTCCACATACTTTTGGTCATGTAGGTATTCCTCTTATCGAGGTGGGTGCTTGCGAACTAATCTGCCCATGCTCTGAGAACACGCCCTGGAATAACGTCTGACCCCCCCCCCCCCCCCCCCCGTCCTTGCGAGTGTTTTCCTGATTTAAAAACATTACTCACGTTGGCCTCGGAGATTGAGATCACCCAGTCCTCTGGGTTGGAAGAGGCAAATTCCTCCCCATCTCGATTTCCCTGACTCTACTGTCCTGTCTGCTCTGTGAATGGAGAATCCATCAACTTGGATAGCCATGGGGGGGTATCTTGTCCGAAAGCCATGAGAATATTACAGTTACGAGAGTTCCGTTGGTAGCAAATCCTCGATCGGAGGTCATCCATTTTATTATCAAGTGACTCCCCCTCTTTTGAAGTTGAATCTGGGTACATTGGCAAATAGAAAGGAGGGAAGAGATGGCCAGTTTTCTCTAAGTATTAATCTCCCCCTCTTATGCCTCTGTAATGCCAGCATTTTCCTCTTCTCTGAATTATATAAACGGCCCAGGGCAATGAGTTGAAGCCGCAATCAGGGTATGCAACTGCCTATCTGATGTTCAAAAGTTCTTGTCGGTTATATGAAATGATGGTGAATTACATTTTCATGAAAATAAAGTCAGGATAAATGGCACAAGAATCACAAAATAGAAAATAGCAAAGTTGGGTAGGAGCTCGCAAAATGGCTGCCGTCCACTACGGCGCCAAAGGGATTTTGGGGTCAGCCTGATTTTTATCTCACTATCAAATTCACTTTTGTTTCTCCCGCTTTCTCCATTCACTCACTCAGAATAACAATATACACTGAGTATACCAAACATGAACACCTTCCTAATACTGAGTTGCATCCCTTTTTGCCCTCAGAACAGCCTCAATTCATCAGGGCAGGGACTCTACAAGGTATCGAAAGCGTTCCACAGGGATGCTGGCCCATGTTGACTCCAATGCTTTTCACAGTTGTGTCAAGTTGGCTGGATGTCTTTTGGTGGTAGACAATTCTTGATACAAACATGAAACTGTTGAGTGTGAAAAACACAGCAGTGTTGCAGTTCTTGACACAAACCGGTGCGCCTGGCACCTACTACCAAATCCCGTTCAAAGGCACTTTAATATTGTCTTGCCCATTCTTCATCCTCTGAAATGGCACATTTACACAATCCATGTCTCTATCATCTCAAGGCTTAAACATCCTTCTTTAACCTGTGTCTCCTCCCTTCATCTACACTGATTTTGAAGTGGATTTAACAAGTGACGCCAATAAAGGATCATCACTTTCACCTGGTCAGTCTATGTCAGGGTGTTTTTAATGTTTTGTTTACTCAGTGTATTTAATACTGTTTTAAGAGTTTACTATTACCTGTGGAGATTGTCGCCCACATCACCTTGGCTATGTAGGCTAGAGCTATCGTCTTGGATGTTTTGCACGGTCACTATGTTGTACCGAAGACATCCAACTACTACTTCCTCAACCATTCAGGTAGGCGAACTCTGAAAAAACCACCACCACTGCATGATGCTGCCACCACCATGCATCACCATAGTGATGGTGCAAGGTTTCCTCCGGACGTGATGCTTGGCATTCAGGCTAAACAGTTGAATCTTGGTTTCATCAAACCAGAAAATAATTTTCTCATGGTCTGAGAGTCTTTAGGTGCCTTTATTTGGGAAAACTCCAAGCGAGCTGTCATGTCTTTTACTGAGGAGTGGCTTCCATCTGGCCACTACCATAAAGGCCTGATTGGTGGAGTGCTACAGAGATGGTTGTCCTTCTGGAAGGTTCTCCCATCTCCACAGAGGAACTCTGGAGCTCTGTCAGAGTGACCATCGGGGTTCTTGGTCACCTCCCAGACCAAGGCCTTTCTCCCCCGATTGTTCAGTTTGGCTAGGCAGCCAGCCCTTTGAAGAGTTTTGGTGATTCCAAACTTCTTCTATTTAAGAATGATGGAGGCCACTGTGTTCTTGGGTACTTTCAATGCTGCAGAAATGTTTTGGTACCCTTCCCCAGATCTATGTGTACACAAAATCCTGTCTCGGAGTTCTACGGACAATTCCTTCGACCTCATAGCTTGGTTTTTGCTCTGACATGCACTGTCAACTGTGGGACCTTTTATAGGTGTGTGCCTTTCCAAATCATGTCCAATCAATTGAATTTACTATAGGTGGACTCCAATCATGTTGTAGAAACATCTCAAGGATGATCAATGGAAACAGGATGCACCAGAGCTCAATTTAGAGTGTCATAGTAAAGGGTCTTAATACTTATGTAAATAAAGTATTTCTGTATTTAAGTTTTAATACATTTGCAAACATGTCTGAACCTGTTTTCGCTTTGTCATTATGGGGTAATGTGTGTCGATTGCTGAGGATTTTGATGTATTTAATCAATTTTAGAATAAGGCTGTGACGTCACAAAATGTGGAAAAAGTCCAGGGCTCTAAATACTTTCTGAATGTACTGTTTGTCTATGGTCTGAGTATACTATAGCTACTTAGCCTAGTACAATACATCTCATTGGGCGCTGTAAATGCAGTCCACAGCCAGTAGTTTGTAGTCACCATGGTTTGTTTGGGGTCATTGCACAGTCAAATCAAATTTTATTTGTCACAGGTGCCAAATACAACAAGTGTAGACCTTACAGTGAAATGCTTACTGACAAGCCCTTAACCAACAATGCAGTTTTAAGAAAAGTAGTTTGTTTGTATTTGATTGTATGGTCGTGGTTTTCTTCTCTGTCAGTCACTTGATGCAAACATTTATCTCTCTGCTCAACTGTCTGCTTTTGAGTGTTTTGGGGGCGGGCACGAGTTCATTCAAACCTGACTTCTCTCTGGGTTTTTTTTTTTGTCCCTCTCCTTTTCTCTCTCTCTCCCTCCAGGAGGGAACACTGGAAGCTGCTGTCCAGTCTGAAGACCACGGTGGAGGGCCTGGTGTCCAGCAGCAACCCCAACGTGTGGTCTCGCTACGGGGGTCTGCAGAGGCTGCACAAGGACATGAACCACATCCTCAGCCACGGCCTCAAGCACGAGCAGGTCAGGCCTCGGGAATAACTACTCTTCTACTCTTGTCATTTTGTGCTTTTTTTTTTTAGAAAAGCTTCGCATACACAAGGCACTATTATTTGGCTGTTTTCCAGACGCTCTATCATATTATTGCCCTGGAGCATCTGCTCAATGGAAGTTCTGCTTTTCTTCCTTGCATTTTCTTTGAGGCAGGGTGCAAAAGAGCTGCTGAGAATGAACACATCATAATTGTACTGCTTTTTCTCCGATTCTATTTAGCAATTTTTTTTTATCCTGTAAGATAAGCCTCATACCAATGCCATTGTACTGTAGTAAAAGGCTGGTTTTGCGTTGCAGGTGTACTACAAGCAGAAAGACTACTGGCCCTTTGTGTGGCGTGTTCGCTACGTCAGCCCTCACCTGGCCTCTCATGTGGAACAGGTATGTCAGCCCTCACCTGGCCTCTCATGTGGACCAGGTATGTCCTCTCCGTCAGCCCTCACCTGGCCTCTCATGTAGAACAGGTATGTCGGCCCTCACCAGGCCTCTCATGTAGAACAGGTATGTCCTCTACGTCAGACCTCACCTGGCCTCTCATGTGGAACAGGTATGTCAGCCCTCACCTGGCCTCTCATGTGGAACAGGTATGTCCTCTCCGTCAGCCCTCACCTGGCCTCTCATGTGGAACAGGTATGTCAGCCCTCACCTGGCCTCTCATGTGGAACAGGTATGTCAGCCCTCACCTGGCCTCTCATGTAGAACAGGTATGTCAGCCCTCACCTGGCCTCTCATGTAGAACAGGTATGTCAGCCCTCACCTGGCCTCTCATGTGGAACAGGTATGTCAGCCCTCACCTGGCCTCTCATGTAGAACAGGTATGTCAGCCCTCACCTGGCCTCTCATGTAGAACAGGTATGTCAGCCCTCACCTGGCCTCTCATGTAGAACAGGTATGTCAGCCCTCAACTGGCCTCTCATGTAGAACAGGTATGTCAGCCCTCACCTGGCCTCCGATGTAGAACAGGGATCTCCTCTACGTCAGCCCTCACCTGACCTCAGATGTAGAACAGGTATGTCCTCTACGTCAGCCCTCACCTGGCCTCTCATGTAGAACAGGTATGTCAGCCCTCACCTGGCCTCTCATGTAGAACAGGTATGTCCGCTCCGTCAGACCTCACCTGGCCTCTCATGTAGAACAGGTATGTCCTCTACGTCAGCCCTCACCTGGCCTCTCATGTAGAACAGGTATGTCCTCTACGTCAGCCCTCACCTGGCCTCTCATGTAGAACAGGTATGTCCTCTACATCAGCCCTCACCAGGCCTCTCATGTAGAACAGGTATGTCAGCCCTCACCAGGCCTCTCATGTAGAACAGGTATGTCAGCCCTCACCAGGCCTCTCATGTAGAACAGGTATGTCAGCCCTCACCTGGCCTCTCATGTAGAACAGGTATGTCCTCTACGTCAGCCCTCACCTGGCCTCTCATGTAGAACAGGTATGTCCTCTACGTCAGCCCTCACCTGGCCTCTCATGTAGAACAGGAATGTCCTCTACGTCAGCCCTCACCTGGCCTCTCATGTAGAACAGGTATGTCAGCCCTCACCAGGCCTCTCATGTAGAACAGGTATGTCGGCCCTCACCAGGCCTCTCATGTAGAACAGGTATGTCAGCCCTCACCTGGCCTCTCATGTAGAACAGGTATGTCCTCTACGTCAGCCCTCACCTGGCCTCTCATGTAGAACAGGTATGTCAGCCCCTACCTGGCCTCTCATGTAGAACAGGTATGTCCTCTACGTCAGTCCTCACCTGGCCTCTCATGTAGAACAGGTATGTCAGCCCTCACCTGGCCTCTCATGTAGAACAGGTATGTCCTCTACATCAGCCCTCACCTGGCCTCTCATGTAGAACAGGTATGTCAGCCCTCACCTGGCCTCTCATGTAGAACAGGTATGTCCTCTACGTCAGCCCTCACCTGGCCTCGTAGGTAGAACAGCTATGTCCTCTACGTCAGCCCTCACCTGGCCTCTCATGTAGAGCAGGTATGTCCTCTACGTCAGCCCTCACCTGGCCTCGTAGGTAGAACAGGTACGTTATCTCCTTCCAATGACAATATACCCCGTGTATATTATGGTGGATCCAGTACAGTTTGTTGTGACCACAGACAACTGCATCCCAAATGGCACCCTATTCCCTACTTAGTGCACTACCTTATCAGCCCTGGTCAAAAGAAGTGCACTCAGTAAGGAGTAGGGTGACGCTATGAGGCCTGGTCAAAAGTAGTGGTGCTAATTTGATGCTAAATCTGAGCTGGTAGGTCCACGGTTGACAATGAGTTTAAAAAGCAGCACTGACAATGACTATACACTTTCACACAGTAACGTTCTTACTAGGGTCATACCTCATCAACAACCTTGTCAACCTCTGCTGCTCTCTTAATGATCTCAGCTACACCTTTTTACATTGGCACAGACGGCACAAACAGATCTCAGACCAGGCTACTGTTACATACCAAACAGATCTCAGACCAGGCTACTGTTACATACCAAACAGATCTCAGACCAGGCTACTGTTACATACCAAACAGATCTCAGACCAGGCTACTGTTACATACCAACCAGATCTCAGACCAGGCTACTGTTACATACCAACCAGATCTCAGACCAGGCTACTGTTACATACCAAACAGATCTCAGACCAGGCTACTGTTACATACCAAACAGATCTCAGACCAGGCTACTGTTACATACCAAACAGATCTCAGACCAGGCTACTGTTACATACCAAACAGATCTCAGACCAGGCTACTGTTACATACCAAACAGCTGGAGAGACCGGGATCAGCCACAGAGAGAGGGGTCACCTGTTATATAATGGTCATGTGATCACAGCTTTGATGTGAGTTTCTCTCTCGTATTTCAAATGTCATGTCTATAAACAGTGTTGTAATGATGTGCAAATAGTTAAAGTACAAAAGGGAATGTAAATATGGGATGTATTTACACTGGTCTTTGTTCTTCACTGGTTGCCCTTTTCTTGTGGCAACAGGTCACACATATTGCTGCTGTGATGGCACACTGTAGTATTTCACCCAATAGATATGGGAGTTTATCAAAATTGGATTTGTCGAATTCTTTGCGAATCTGTGTAATCTGAGGGAAACATGTATCTTTAATATGGTCATACATTGGGCAGGAGGTTAGGAAGTGCAGCTCAGTTTCCACCTCATTGTGTGGGCAGGGTGCACATAGCGTTTCTTCTCTTGAGAGCCAGGTCTGCCTACAGCGGCCTTTCTCAATAGCAAGGCTATGCTCACTGAGTCTCTACATATTCAAAACTTTCCTTAAGTTTGGGTCAGTCACAGTGGTCAGGTATTCTGCCTCTGTGTACTCTCGGTCTAGTTTGCTTAGTTTTTTTGTTAATTATTTCCAAGGTGTCAAGTAATTATCTTTTTGTTTTCTCATGATATGGTTGGGTCTAATTGTGTTGCTGTCCTGGGGCTCTGTTTGTGTTTGTGAACAGAGCCCCAGGACCAGCTTGCTTAGGGGCCTCTTCTCCAGGTTCATCTCTCCGTAGGTGAGGGCTTTGTTATGGAAGGTTAGGGAATCGCTTCCTTTTAGATGTTTGTCAAATTTAACAGGTATTTTCTGGATTTGGATAATTAGCGGATATCGACCTAATTCTGCTCTGCGTTCTCAATTTGGTGTTTGTCCCATTTAATTAATTCTTGGTTGGTGAGTCGGGCCTCAGACCTCACAACCATAAAGGGCAATGGGTTAAATAACTGATTCAAGTGTTTTCTCTGTCTCTATGTATTTCTCCCCTTCATCCTCTCATCTATTCTCCCTCTGTTTTTCCTCCTCCTTACCCTTCTATTCCATCACTTCCCCTCACTCTCCCCCTCTCCGCTCTCTCACTCTCCCTCTACCATCACCTCTCTTCCCTCCCCTCTCTGGCCCTGTAGTTTAGTAAGCTGGAGCCTGTGCTGAGCAGTGGGCTGCAGAGTGTCGGGGAGGGTTACAAAGCCGAGCGCTGGCTGCTGCACAGCCTACAGGTCCACCTGCTCTCAGCCCAGCTCCGACCCCTGCTCAAACACCAGGGACACACGAGCAAGTACTACAACGGTAAGAGTGGGAGCAAAACCAGATTTGGCATTTCAACCCTAACAAAATCTGCCTTGTGGGTGAGTGGGTGAGTGAGTGGGTGAGTGAGTGGGTGAGTGAGTGAGGGTGAGTGAATGAGGGTGAGCCAAACCAATAACATTTGCAAATAGAAATTTGATGAAAGAATGATGTAATCAATCTTCTGGGTGTTGGATGTTGATTGACTGAGTGTATTATTGATTTTTACCCTGCCCCTATCTAATCTTGACTTTGTCCCTTTTCTTTCCTCTCTCTGCCTGCCTGCCTGCCTCTCTCTCTCTCCCCCTGCCTCTCTCTCTCTCTCTCTCTCTCTCTCTCTCTCTCTCTCTCTCTCTCTCTCTCTCTCTCTCTCTCTCTCTCAGTGGAGGCCTTTCTGCTGAGTGAGCCCTATGTGACGGCCATGTTCCAGTGTCTGGAGGCCGTGGAGCAGAACAACCCCCGTCTGCTGGCCCTTGTCAACACAGTTAAGGTGACGCACGCACGCAGGCAGAGAGAGAGTTGAGCAGACACACCAATCATTCTCTCTCCCTGTCTCTCTGTGTGTATGTTGGTGTCTCAGGCTCCTATCCCTGATATGCTCTTCAGTGTCTGATCTCTCTACCTCATTCCTTATGTCTTGTCTTTTCCATTACCTCTCAGCTTTGATATCAGAAATGGTTTCCTTTTTTCTCTCTCCATGTTTTTACTTAAACTTTTATTTATATATATATATATATATATACACATACACATACACATACTTCATTTTCTGTGCCTGTATTCATATCTTACCCTCTTATCTTACAGTACCTCTCTCTCTCCTCTAATCCACCCTCTCTCAGCTGTCCACTCTAATGTGCTCTCCGTACATGGAGGGCCTGTTGAAGAGTCAGAGTCTGGGTGTTCTGCCAGGGGCCGGAGGCGGCTGGAGGTCCGGGGAAGGTCAGGGTCCCCCCAGAGGGGAGCTCAACCACAGGCTCACCACCTCCCAGTGCTCCCTCCCCCACCGTGATGGAGGACTCACGCCCAACAGTAATAACACAGGGGCCATCTCAGAGAGCAACTCAGGTGAGGGAGTGAGGGTAACACAGGGGCCATCTTAGAGAGCAACTCAGGTGAGGGAGTGAGGGTAACACAGGGGCCATCTTAGAGAGCAACTCAGGTGAGGGAGTGAGGATAACACAGGGGCCATCTTGGAGCAACTCAGGGGAGGGAGTGAGGATAACACAGGGGCCATCTTGGAGCAACTCAGGGGAGGGAGTGAGGATAACACAGGGGCCATCTTGGAGAGCAACTCAGGGGAGGGAGTGAGGATAACACAGGGGCCATCTTGGAGAGCAACTCAGGGGAGGGAGTGAGAAAGGGATGGGAAGGAGTGAAGGGACATAGAGAGAGGGATAATGAGGGGGGGAGAGGGATAATGAGGGGGAAGAAAGGGGGGGAGGGGAATAGTGAGAGGGGAATAGTGAGAGGGGAATAGTGAGAGGGGAATAGTGAGAGGGGAATGGGGGGAGGGGGGAATGGGGGGAGGGGAATAGAGAGGGATAATGAGGGTGGAGAGGGGAAGAAAGAGGGTGCGAGGGGGAATGGTGCGAGAGGGGAATGGTGCGAGGGGGAAGAGGGATGGTGAGAGGGATGGTGAGGGGGGCAGAGAGATGGAGAGAGGGATGGTGAGAGAGGAGAGAGGGATGATGAGAGGGGAGGGCGAAGGATGGGGAGAGGGGGACAGTGGGGGAGAGGGGAGAGCAAAGGACGGGGAGAGGGATAGTGAGGAGGACAGTGGGGGAGAGAGAAGGGTGGAGGAGAGGGGGACATTGGAGGAGAGGGGGAGATAAGTGGAGGAACAGTTTAGAGGTTAGACAAGACATGCGCTCTGTGGCGGTAGGTAGCGTGGTGTTTAAGACCGCTGGGCCAGTAACTGAAAGTCCGAGCTGACTAGGTGAAAAATCTGCCGACGTGCCCCTGAGCAAGGCACTTAACTCTAATTGCTCCTGTAAATCGCTGTGGATAAGAGTGTAAAATGTCAATGTTATTGCTTCATCATTCCAACAGGTCAATGTCCACAATAAGTCACTATGGACCACAATAAGTCACTATGGACCACAATAAGTCACTATGGACCACAATAAGTCACTATGGACCACAATAAGTCACTATGGACCACAATAAGTCACTATGGACCACAATAAGTCACTATGGACCACAATAAGTCACTATGGACCACAATAAGTCACTATGGACCACAATAAGTCACTATGGACCACAATAGGTCACTACGGACCACAATAGGTCACTACGGACCACAATAGGTCACTACACAATAGGTCACTACGGACCACAATAGGTCACTACGGACCACAATAGGTCACTACGGACCACAATAGGTCACTACGGACCACAATAGGTCACTACGGACCACAATAGGTCACTACGGACCACGATAAGTCACTATGGACCACGATAAGTCACTATGGACCACGATAAGTCACTATGGACCACGATAGGTCACTATGGACCACGATAAGTCACTATGGACCACGATAAGTCACTATGGACCACGATAGGTCACTATGGACCACGATAGGTCACTATGGACCACGATAGGTCACTATGGACCACGATAGGTCACTATGGACCACGATAGGTCACTATGGACCACGATAGGTCACTATGGACCACGATAGGTCACTATGGACCACGATAGGTCACTATGGACCACGATAGGTCACTATGGACCACGATAGGTCACTATGGACCACGATAAGTCACTATGGACCACGATAAGTCACTATGGACCACGATAAGTCACTATGGACCACGATAAGTCACTATGGACCACGATAGCTCATTAAAGCCTGAATTGTCTTTATTGTACCCTGAACCTTTTTATTTATTTTATTTCACCTTTATTTAACCAGGTAGACCAGTTGAGAACAAGTCCTTTATTTAACCAGGTAGACCAGTTGAGAACAAGTCCTTTATTTAACCAGGTAGACCAGTTGAGAACAAGTCCTTTATTTAACCAGGTAGACCAGTTGAGAACAAGTTCACATTTACAACTGCGACCTGGCCAAGATAAAGCAAAGCAGTGCGACAAAAACGACAGAGTTACACATGGAATAAACAAGCATACAGTCAATAATACAATAGAAAAAATCTATATACATTGTGTGCAAATGAGGTAAGCTAAGGCAATAAATAGGCCGTAGTGGTGAAGTAAACCTACACAGTCATGATCTGGGAATGGATACATGGTTCATTAGTGACATGAAGGATTCAATAAAACGTCTTGTTTTTCCCTTCGATAGAGCGAAACCGTTCAGAATGTTGCAGATATACATTGAATGTATTGAAAAGACTGATTGCTACTCCACGTTAGAGAATCAGGCTATGATCTCTTGAATAAGTCTTGTTTTTTCTCTTTCGTTAGAGACGTAGCCACTACTATAAGTATCTACAGTACATTCGGAAATGATTCAGACCCCCTTGACTTTTTCCACATTTTTGTTACGTTACAGCTTTATTCTAAAATTCATGAAATAAAACAATTTCCTCAGCAATCTACACACAATACCCCATTATGACATCACAATACCCCATTATGACATCACAATACCCCATAGCACATTCATAAAACAAATATAAAAAATACCTTATTTACCGAAGTATTCAGACCCTTTGCTATGACACTCTAAATAGAGCTCAGGTGCATGCTGTTTCCATTGATCATCCTTGAGATGTTTCTACAACATGATTGGAGTCCACCTGTGGTAAATTCAATTGATTGGACATGATTTGGAAAGGCACACACCTGTCTATATAAGGTTCCACAGTTGACAGTGCATGTCAGAGCAAAAACCAAGCCATGAGGTCGAAGGAATTGTCCGTAGTGCTCCGAGACAGGATTGTCGAGGCACAGATCTGGGGAAGGATACCAAAACATTTCTGCAGCATTGAAGGTCCCCAAGAACACAGTGACCTCCATAAATAGAAGAAGTTTGGAACCACCAAAACTCTTCCTAGAGCTGGTCGCCCGGCCAAACTTAGCAATCAGGGGAAAAGGGCCTTGGTCAGGGAGGTGACCAAGTTCCTGACGGTCGTTCTGACAGAGCTCCAGAGTTCCTCTGTGGAGATGGGAGAACCTTCCCGAAGGGCAACCATCTCTGCAGCACTCCACCAATCAGGCCTTAAATCCTCCGGCAATGTCTTCAGCCGCTCCTCATGGCGACCAATCACAGTTCCATGGTGGGAGAGAGCCGACTGTAAGTGGTGGAGCTCGGAGTGTCCCCCCGGACGACGGATAAATCTCTGCTGGGTCCATTCAGGCTGAGGTCTACTGTGACAATAATGCAAGTACCAACTCTTAATGGTAGAGTGGTCAGACAGAAGCCACTCCTTAGTAAAAGGCACATGACAACCCGCTTGGAGTTTGCCAAAAGGCACCTAAAGGACTCTCAGACCATGAGAAACAAGATTCTCTGGTCTGATGAAACCAAGATTGAACTCTTTGGCCTGAACGCCAAGTGTCACGTCTGGAGGAAACCTGGCACCATCCCTACGGTGATCATGGTGGTGGCAGCATCATAATGTTGGGATGTTTTTTCAGCGACTGGGAGAATAGTCAGGATGGAGGGAAAGATGAACGGAGCAAAGTACAGAGAGATCATTGATGAAAACCTGCTCCAGAGTGCTCAGGATCTCAGACTGGGGGCGAAGGTTCACCTTCCAACAGGACAACAACCCTAAGCACACAGCCAAGCCAACGCAGGAGTGGCTTCAAGACAAGTCTCTGAATGTCCTTGAGTGACCCAGCCAAAGCCCGGACTTGAACCCGATCGAGCATCTCTGGAGAAACCTGAAAATAGCTGTGCAGCGACGCTCCCCATCCAACCTGACAGAGCTTGAGAGGATCTGCGGAGAACAATAGAAGAAACTCCCCAAATACAGGCGTGCCAAGCTTGTAGTGTCATACCCAAGAATACTCCAGGATGTAATAGGTAGCATAGGTGCTTCAACAAAGTACTGAGTTAAGGGCCTGAATACTTATGTGATATTTCAGTTTTTATACTTTTATAAATGACCCCAAAAAAAAAAAAAAATATATATACAGTTTTTGCTTTGTCATTTATAGTGTATTGGGTGTAGGTTGAAGGGGGGGAAAAAACAATTTAATCAATTTTAGAAATAAGGCTTTAACCTAACAAACTGGAAAAAGTCAAGGGGTCTGAATACTTTCCGAAGGCACTGAGTTATATAGAGTTATATTTCGAAGTCTGATTTTGCTCATACTGTTCTTGTTTCCCTTCTAGACTCCACTCCATCCGCTACGGCCTCGGGAGCCCCCTGGGGGTGCATGGGGGGGTCCGAGGGAGATGGTGAAAGGGGCATGAGCCCCCCTCCCGGTCCCTCAGTGGTGGTCCCCTCCATCGCCCTAACAGAGCCCGCCTCCCCATGCCCTGCCCACTCCGACGCCCTAGACTCTGGCGAGGGCGACTACGACGACGGCCCCGAGTATCTGGCTATCGGTAACCTGGGGCAACGTGGCAATCGCCGCGACTCCCAAAACTCCACCCCCGGTGGCGAGCCTGGCGGCGGCGAATCGGATGGTGAGACTCAGGTCCAGTCCCCTGGGAGGAGCTCCTTGGCTTCAGTCCCACCTCCCACACCTCGAAGGTCATCCTTCTCAGAGGGTCAGAGGGAGCCGGGTCGGCTGGGCAGCAGAGGACACATCCGCTCAATGTCCGACACAGGGATCAACAGCAAACATAGACATGGTGAGCATGTGTGTGTGTGTGTGTGTGTGTGTGTGTGTGTGCAGCAGGTGAGAGGTGTGAATTGAAATGTCAAAAAAAGTAATTCTGATGTGTTTGCTTTTCAGCAGCTGAATGTGTGAGAGACCAGTGTTTATATAAGAGTATGTCTATGCTGCAGAGAGAGGGTCTGCATGTCTAGGTGGTGTGGATCACATTCTACACATTTCTTCTCTCTCTGATGCTCGGTTACCAGTGCCACTGCTTCTAAAAACTACTTTACTTTACCCTCTTCCTCTATTTTCACACTGCTAACCGCTCTCCTGTCCTCTCAATTCAAATCAACAGGCTTTATTGGCATTGGAACATATGTTTACATTGCGAAAGTAAATCGAATAGACAATAAAGAAATTGGAAATTAACAAGGGGAACCCTCAACAAAAGTTTTGAAAGAATATAATAGACATTTCAAATTGTAAATTATTGGCTTTGTTCAGTGTTGTTACAATGTGCAAGTAGTTGAAGTATGAAAGAGAAAATGAATAAATATATAGGTTGTGTTCCGCTGGTTGCCCTTTTCTCATGGCAACGGGCCACAAATCTTGCTGCTGCACACTGCGGTATTTCACCTAACAGATATGGGAGTTTATCAATGTTTGATTTGTTTTCAAAGTCTTTGGGTCTGTGTGATCTGTGGGAGATATGTGTCTTTATGCTCATACATATGGCAGGAGGTTAGGAAGTGCAGCTCAGTTTCCATCTCATTTTGTGGGCAGTCCTGGTTCTCAAGAGAAGACTGGCTATGGCGGTCTCTCAATAGCAAGGCTCTGTACACAAAGATTTTCTTAATTTTGGGTCAGTCACAGTGGTCAGGTATTCTGCCACTGTGTACTCTCTGTTTAGGGCCAAATGGCATTCTAGTTTGCTCTGTTTTTTTGTTAATTCTTTCCAATGTGTCAAGTAATTATCTTTTTGCTTTCTCATGATTTGGTTGGATCTAAATGTGTTTCTGTCCTGGGGCTCTGTGGGGTCTGTTTGTGTTTGTGAACAGAGGCCCAGAACCAGCTGGTTGAGGAGACACTTCTCTAGGTTCATCTGTCTGTAGGTGAGGGCTTTGTGGTGGAATGTGTGGGCATCGCTTCCTTTTCAGTAGTTGTAGAATTGAGCAGCTTTTTTCTAGATGTTGATAACTAGTGGATACAGTCATAATTCTGCTCTGCATGGATTGTTTTGGGTTTTGCATTGCACCCAATAGATTTTTGCAGAATTCTGCATGCATAGTCTCAATTTGGTATTTGGCCCATTTTGTGTGTTCTTGGTTGGTGAATGGAGCCTAGACCTCACAACCATAGAGGGCAATGGGTTCGATAACTGATTTGAAGTATTTCTTTGCCAGATCCTAATTGGTATGTTGAGTTTTATGTTCCTTTTGATGGCATAGAAGGCCCTTGTCTTGTCTCTCAGATCATTCACAGCCTTGTGGAAGTTACCTTTTGGTGCTGATGTTTAGGCAGAGGTAGGTGTAGTTCTTTGTGCGCTAGGGCAACGGTGTCTAGATCAAATTCTATTTGTTGTCTTGGCATCTGGACCTTTTTTGAAACGCCATCATTTTTGTCTTACTGAGATTTACTGTCAGGGCCCAGGTCTGACAGAATCTGTGCAGAAGATCTCAGTGCTGCTGTAGGCCCTCCTTGTTTGGGGACAGAAGCACCAGGTAGTCTGCAAACAGTAGACATTTGATTTCGGAGTCTAGCAGTGTGAGGCCGGGTGACGCAGACTGTTCTAATGCCCTCGCCAATTCATGGATATATTTGTTGAAGATGGTGGGGCTCAAGCTGCATCCCTGCCTCACTCCACGGCCATGTGGAAAGAAATCTGTGTGTTTATTGCACATTTTAACTGTACACTTGTTCTTTGTGTACATTGATTTTGTGTACACCAACACCACTTTCCATTCATTTGTATAGCAGACCCTTTGAGTCAAGCTTTTTTGAAATCAACAAAGCATGAGAAGACTTTGCTTTTGTTTTGTTAGTTTGTCAATAAGGGTGTGTAGGGTGTATGCGATGGGAAGCCAATTTGACATTTGCGCAGGACATTGTTTTTCGCTGAGGGAATGTAGAGTCTGCTGTTGATGATACTGCAGAGTATTTGTTTCTTGATTGCTGCTGGTGCATATTACACGGTAATTATTGGGGTCAAATTTGAGTCTACCTTTGTGGATTGGGGTGATCAGGCCTTGGTTCCAAATATTAGGGAAGATGCCAGAGCTGAGGATGATGTTAAAGAGTTTAAGTATATCCAATTTGAATTTGTGGTCTGTATTTTATCATTTAGTTTAGTATACCATCAACACCACAGACCTTTTGGAGGGTTTGTATTTGATCCTGTAGCTCATCCAATGTAATTGGAGAATCCTGTGGGTTCTGGTAGTCTTTAATAGCTGATCATTTAGTAAATGATCAGGTATATGTTTTGACTGTTTGTTATATGGCTGAAAAGATTGGAGAAGTGGTTTATCCATTCGCCTCCATTTTGGATAAATAACTCTTTGTGTTTGTTTAGTGTGTTCTAAATTACCCAGAAGTGATTTGATTCTATGGATTCTTCAATCACAATGAGATGTTTTCTGTCATGCTGTTCCTTCTTTTTTTCTTAGTGTATTTCTGTATTGTTTTACCATAGTGAAGGCGTAAACTAAGGTTTTATGGTTCTGTGTTTTTTGGGATTGGATAGTTTTCTCAATTTCTTTCTTAGGTTATTTACATTCTTCATCAAACCATTTCTCTTTGTTTTGAAGTTGTCTTACGTTTTCTATCGGAATTTAAATTTGCTAAGTTTACACCTTCACTATTGCAGGAAAATGTTTTGTCCAGGAAGTTGTGTAGGAGTGATTGGGCACTACCTTCCTTCCATCTATAAAATGTCTTAATAGTATTCAGTTTGCTCGTCTTTGATGCCTTACGGTTGATTATTGCTCCATTCAAGCAGATTGTGATCTGATAGGGCCGTCAGGGGGCTGACTGTGAATGCTCTAAGAGACTTTGGGTTGAGGTCGGTGATCATTTTATTACTGTAGACTTTGTTTTATCTACAGTACTACTGCCAAGAGATGAGCATCTCTCTTCTCTCTCCTCCTCCTCTTTTGCTCTCTTTCTCTCTCTCTCTGCTTTGTGGTAATCTTTTCTCTCTCTCTCTCTCTCTCTCTTGTTGTCTGTCTGCGTGAAGGAGGGGGCCACAGGAAAATCAGCGTTATAATAGAGGACCCTGTAGCAGGTTGGCAGTGCAGTTCTTCTGCGCTCCATCACTTCCTCTTCCTGTCTCCCTTTCCCTGCCCTCCGCATGCTATTTTTCCTTCTTCCCCTCTCATCTGTCCTTGCCTCTGGTTCTTCATTTGTGCAGTTGTTTCCTTGGTTGTTGTTTTGGTGAAACTAAGATCAAGACGCTAGGCCAAAACAGCTTGCCACATTCATTCATTGTGTTGGTTGGTGTTTTAATACACCTTACTTTTATTACATTGTGATGTTTTGATGTTTTTTTTTTTTTTTTTGGTCATTCATTGAATGCATCATAATTTTACTATTAATTGTTTACGACTGTTTCCTTTTCTCTGTTATTGCTTTCTGTGGCCAGTATAACTTGACATTTATTAGTTAAGAATTTGGCCAGAATCACTGTCAAAAACTGTATTGTACAAAAATGTATCATCACAATATTTGCCCAGGATTTGCAGTGAGTACACGACATGCACGGAAATGTCAACGTTTAAGACTTGATATTTGATAGATTATTACCCTGTGATGTCATTTACCTAGCTGATAACAAAACATTGACGTTTTGATTTGATACATTTACTTTTGTTATATCCTTTGTGGGTGTCTAACTGAGCATTTCACAAAATGGAAGGTAAAGTTGAAATCCCTATTTACTGACACAATCGGTCAGTTACCAGTCTGTTAGCTAAATTTAACACACATGTTGAATAAGGAAGCAGTCAGGCAAACAGGCTATTTGTTGGCACTTGATGATAAGACACTAATATCAGTTCTGTGGTCAATCTAACGTCAGCTGTGTGTTCTGTGTGTCAGAATCATTGGTTGCAGAGGACTGTCGTTTGGAGGACTACAGCCCTTTCTCCCTTGGCAGCAGTGATGCCAGTACACCCAGTTCCCTCTATATGGAGTCTAGTGAGTAGACTGGTTCAAACATTAAAACTACCTATCTGTCTAGTGACCAGACTGGTTCAAACATTAAAACTACCTATCTGTCTAGTGACTGGACTGGTTCAAACATTAAAACTACCTATCTGTCTAGTGACCAGACTGGTTCAAACATTAAAACTACCTGCAGTTGAAGTGGGAAGTTTACATACACTTAGGTTGGAGTCATTAAAACTCTTTTTTTTTTCAACGACTCCACAAATTTCTTGTTAACAAACTATAGTTTTGGCAAGTCGGTTAGGACATCCACTTTGTGCATGACACAAGTAATTTTTCCAACAATTGTTTACAGACAGATTATTTCACTTACAATTCACTGTATCACAATTCCAGTGGGTCAGAAGTTTACATACACTAAGTTGACTGTGCCTTCAAACAGCTTGGAAGATTCCAGAAAATGATGTCATGGCTTTAGAAGCTTCTGATAGGCTAATTGACATCATTTGAGTCAATTGGAGCTATACCTGTGGATGTATTTCAAGGCCTACCTTCAAACTCAGTGCCTCTTTGCTTGACATCATGGGAAAATCTAGAGAAATCAGCCAAGACCTCAGAAAAAAAATTGTTGACCTCCACAAGTCTGGTTCATCCTTGGGAGCAATTTCCAAACACCTGAAGGTACCACGTTCATTTGTACAAACAATAGTACGCAAGTATAAACGCCATGGGACCACGCAGCCGTCATACCACTCAGGAAGGAGACGCGTTCTGTCTCCTAGAGATGAACGTACTTTGGTGCGAAAAGTGCAAATCAATTCCAGAACAACAGCAAAGGACCTTGTGAAGATGCTGGAGGAAACGGGTACAAAAGTATCTATAGCCACAGTAAAATGAGTCCTATATCGACATAACCTGAAAGGCCGCTCAGCAAGGACGAAGCCACTGCTCCAAAACAACCACCATAAAAATGCCAGACTACAGTTTGCAACTGCACATGGGGACAAAGATCAAACTTTTTGGAGAAATGTCCTCTGGTCTGATGAAACAAAAATAGAACTGTTTGGCCATAATGACCATCGTTATGTTTGGAGGAAAAAGGGGGAGGCTTGCAAGCTGAAAAACACCATCCCAACCGTGAAGCATCGGGGTGGCAGCCTCATGTTGTGGGGTGCTTTGCTGCAGGAGGGACTGGTGCACTTCACAAAATAGATGGCATCTTGAGGAAGGAAAATTATGTGGACATATTGAAGCAACATCTCAAGACATCAGTCAGGAAGTTAAAACTTGACCCCAAGCATACTTACAAAGCTGTGGCAAAATGGCATAAGGACAACAAAGTCAAGGTATTGGAGTGGCCATCACAAAGCCCAGACCCCAATCCTATAGATCATTTGTGGGCAGAACTGAAAAAGCGTGTGCGAGCAAAGATCCTACAAATCTGACTCAGTTACACCTGCTCTGTCAGGAGGAATGGGCCAAAATTCACCCAACTTATTGTCGGAAGCTTGTGGAAGGCTACCCATTGCCTTTAAACAATTTAAAGGCAATGCTACCCAATACTAATTGAGTGTATGTAAACTTCTGACCCACTGGGAATGTGATGAAAGAAATAAAAAATAAATCATTCTCTCTACTATTATTCTGACATTTCACATTCTTAAAATAAAGTGGTGACCCTAACTGACCTAAGACAGGGAATTTTTACTAGGATTAAATGTCAGGAATTGTGAAAAACTGAGTTTTTAAATGTATTTGGCTAAGGTCCATGTACACTTCCTGCTTCAACTGTATCTGTCTAGTGAGTAGACTGGTTCAAACATTATAACTACCTAGCTGTCTAGTGAGTAGACTGGTTCAAACATTTTCCTACATCACCTTATCCAAAGTATATGTTCCTGTTACCTACAGTGCCTTCAGAAAGTATTCACACCCCTTGACTTTTTCCAGTTTGTTGTGTTACAGCATGAATTCAAAATGGATTCAATTGAGATTTTGTGTCAACACACAATAGCACATAATGTCAAAGTGGAATTATGTTTTTAGATATTTTTACTAATTAATTTACAATTTAAAGCTGAAATGTCTTGAGTCAATTAGTATTCAACCCTTTTTGTTATGGCAAGCCTCAATAGATTCAGGAGTAAAAAATGTCTAACAAGCCACATAATCAGTTGGATGGACTCACTCTGGGTGAAATAATAGTGTTTAACATGATTTTTGAATGACTATCTCATCTCTGTACCCAACACATACAATTATCTGTAAGGTCCCTCAGTCGAGCGGTGAATTTAAAACACAGATTCAACCACAAAGACCAGGGAGGTTTTCCAATGCCTCGCAAAGAAGGGCAACTAATTGTTAAAAAAAAAAATGCAAACATTGAATATCGCTTTGGGCATGGTGAGGTTGTTTAATTACACTTTGAATGGTGTATCAATATACCCAGTCACTACAAAGATGAAGGCATCCTTCCCTGAACGGTTCCTGTAACTCAGTAACTCAGTTGCCGGAGAGGAAGGAAACCATTCAGGGATTTCACCATGAGGCCAATGTTGACTTTAAAACAACATTGTAGGTACTCCACAATACTAACCTAAGTAACAGAGTGAAAAGAAGGAAGCTTGTACAGAATAAAACTATTCAAAAACATGCAACCTGTTTGCAATAAGGCACTCAAGTACTGCAAAAAATGTGGCAAAGAAATGACCTTTTATGTCGCGAAGACAAAGCGTTATGTTTGGGGCAAACACAACACATCACTGAGTACCACTCTTCATATTTTCAAACGTGGTGGCTGCATCATGTTATGGGTATGCTTGTGTAACAGTTTTGCTTCCGTCGCTCTCCTGGGCTTGAAACAGGGACCCCTGAACACATCGACAACAGTCACCCTCAAAGCATCTTTACCCTTGCAGAGCAAGGGATACTACTTAAAGTTCTCAGAGCGAGTGACGTCACCGATTGAAATGCTACTAGTGCGTCCCACTAACTAGCTAGCTATTTCATACCAGTTACACTTGTCAAAAACTAGGGAGTTATTTTTTTGTTGAATGAAAATAAACGGAATAGAGCTAAGCACAGCGAATATCCTAGCGGAAAACCTGGTTGTCTGCTGTCCAACAACCACTGGGAGACAAATTATCCTTTCAGCAGGACAATAAGCTAAAACAGAAAGGTTAAATATACACTGGAATTGATTACCAAGATGACATTGAACGATCCTGAGTGGCCGAGTTTCAGTTGACTTAAATCAGCATGAAAATATGTGGCAAGACTTGCAAATGGCTGTCTAGCAAGTATCAACAACCAACTTGATCGAGCTTGAAGAATTAAAAGAATGTGCAAATATTGTGTAATCCAGGTGTGGATATTTCTTAGAGACTTACCCAGAAAGACTCATAGCTGTAATTGCTGCCAAAGGTGCTTCAACAAAGTATTGACTCAGGTGTGAATACTTATGTAAATGAAAGATTTCTGCATTTTATTTTCAATATATTTGCAAACATTTAAAAAAATCTCTTTTCACTTTGTCATTATGGGGTATTATGTGTATCTGGGTGATTCAGGCTGTAACACAACATGTGGAATAAGGCAAGGAGGAGTCATACACCAGCACCTTCAAGTTTAAACTGTGTGTGTGTGTGTGTGTGGCTGCGTGTGTGTGTGTGTGTGGCTGCGTGTGTGTGTGTGTGGCTGCGTGTGTGTGTGTGTGGCTGCGTGTGTGTGTGTGGCTGCGTGTGTGTGTGTGTGGCTGCGTGTGTGTGTGTGGCTGCGTGTGTGTGTGTGTGTGTGTGTGTGTGGCTGCGTGTGTGTGTGGCTGCGTGTGTGTGTGTGGCTGCGTGTGTGTGTGGCTGCGTGTGTGTGTGGCTGCGTGTGTGTGTGTGGCTGCGTGTGTGTGTGTGGCTGCGTGTGTGTGTGGCTGCGTGTGTGTGTGTGTGTGTGTGGCTGCGTGTGTGTGTGTGTGTGTGGCTGCGTGTGGTCTACGCAGACGGCTCCCAGTACAGCAGTGTTCCAGACTGCATGTTCCGGAAGCCGTTGGAGGGACAGAGCCTCATCAGCTACCTGTCAGAGCAGGACTTCGGCAGCTGTGCTGACCTGGAGAAGGTGAGCCTTGGGGAGGGTTCATAAACCCGCTTCTGACCCTTGACCTCTGAGTGATTAGAATCTAACGTCGAAACGTTCCAATTCTCCTGAAGTCTTCATTCGTACACTCTTCCCCACACATTTAATTGCTCACCCTAGAACACTCCTTTTAAAGGAAATGTATTAGTCCACACTTAAGAGAGAGGATTACAGGATAGGGACACTGTTATAACCTGCCTCTGCTGCTAACTTGTCTGATAGGATAAGCAACATGGTCGAATAAGGCACTGGTTGGCAAGGAGGATAGGTTTCTTTGATGAAATCAATGATCGAATACCTTTTTATTTCATGTTTAACGGATGCCCCTTTACACTTGTCAACAACAAAACAATATGACTGATAAATAGAGCGATTATAGCAAAATATAATGTCCTTATTGTCTCTTAAGTTGTTCATTTTGTATATCAACAACATTGGGGGTCTTATTGAAACAGCGGATGTTCATTTTTATGCAGATGATACTGTTCTTTATTCAAGTGGTAGTAGTTTATCTTTAGCCTTTGGAAAATGCCCAAAGAGCATTTAACATCATACAACAGAATCTGTATGATTTTAAAACTGGTTCTAAATTCAGGTAAAACAAAATGCAATGGTATTTTCAAATGCCAGGCATGTTACAAATCATGTCATTGCTACATTGGCTGGTCATAATATAGAGCAAGTTAAAGTGTACAAATATTTGGGTGTGTGGGTTGATGATAAGCTGAGCTTCACTGTGCATGTAGAGAACTTGATAAGGAAGCTCAAGCTGAGAATAGGTTTTTATTACCACCATAAGGCTTGTTTTTCTCTAGAGGCCAGGAAGGAGCTGGTACAATGTACATTACTGTCAGTTTTAGATTGTAGTGATGTTATATATATGCAGGCCTCAGCCACTACCCTAAGAGCACTTGATTCAGTGTATCATGCAGCCCTCGGGTTCATTACAAATCAGAAACGTCTAACACATTATTGTGATCTCTACAGCGCCGAAAGGCTGGTCGTCATTGACCCTTGCGTAGCCTTAAACACTGGTATACACTGATTTATAAGGCCATATTGGGTAAAATGCCATTTTATCTCTGTTCTTTTTTTATTCAGGTCGGTAAATAAATATCAATGACGGTCCCATTCTCATTTGCTTCTAACAGTACCAAAAATTAGAACGGGTCATGTTAGAAATAGTTTTAGTTACTCAGCTCCGTGGTCCTGGAATTCTCTCCTGAACATTTTAAAATCTGATGACCTAGTTTCGTTGGTGGAGTTTAAACACTTGATCGATGTATATATCATAGAGTGTAATTGTCTTTAGGACAGCTGTTTTTTAGTCAAGACTTTCGTGTTTTTTAACGTAATATGTAATTGTTGTACTGCATGTATGTTTTTATATTTTTTGTTTAATGTTGTGTTAGTGTATGTAAGTTTTGTCTAAAATGTTCCCCCTGCAGCTATTGGACCAGGTCTCTCTTGGAAAAGAGTTGTTATCTCAATGAGAAAAATCTGTATAAATAAAGGTTAAATAATAAAAACTAAATCACCTCCCCAACTGTGTTAAATCAGTCATAACTTCAAGTCAGGGCAGACTAAAGCATCCATATTGTGTTACAACAAGGCCTCTCTCCTCCGGCCATCTGCATCTCATTCCAGGAGAACGCCCACTTCAGCATCTCGGAGTCTCTGATCGCCGCCATCGAGCTGATGAAGTGCAACCTGCGGCGGCGGGTGGTGGTGGAGGAGGAGGAGGAGGGTGACGACAGTGACTCAGAGATCCAGCAGCTCAAACAGAAGATCCGGCTGCGTAGGCACCAGATCCAGCGGACCCGCCTACCGCCCTCACAGCGCTGTAAGAGCTTATACATGAGCCAGACGTACACCTGCATGGATATACACACACACACACACACACACACACACACACACACACACACACACACACACACACACACACACACACACACACACACGCTAGAGCTGGGACGATAAACTGAAAATTACCCACACCGTCTTTCTCTTACTGAAGTATTTTGCTTAAGTCTGTAACTTTCTGTGATTTTTGCTACATAACGTTCCTGTAGATTGTTCTAGAACCATTAATCTGGTCAACAGTTAATAGCATATGCATTATGTTGATTCCTGCTATGAAAGTATCTGCATGTCCCTGTTTTGCTGTCTGCTGCTGTTGGGTTATATGGGTATGCCGTCGGGGGTACGCGCAAATGTGATTCACATTTTCAAACAGTCCATTTAGATTTTCCAACGGGGCTGTACATTTGGGTGATGTTTTTTTTTTCTTGTCTGAGTATCCTCGTTTCACTGCCAAAAATAAAATGAAACCATCTAGTGATCAGAAAAATAGCAACACAATGTCAAGTACAGGTAGCCTAGTCAAATAATTAACATCCAATCACATTAACCGGTACTCTCTCGCAGGAAACCTTCACTCATGCGCAGACATTTAGAAACGAAACATGCCAATTTGAAAAATAAGCCACTGGAGTTTTTTGAGTGAGAATTAAGACGACTTTTGAGTAGTAAAACATGTATAAAAGCAACAGATACCATTAATAAGAAGGGGCTAGAAGCGTCTTATATGGTGAGCTACCGAGTGGCAAGACAGGCAAGCCCCATACTATTGTGGAGGACTTAATTCTTCCTGCTGCCGCTGATATGGCTGGGGGAATGCCTTCATCAAACAACACTGTTTTACGACGCATCAGTGACATGGCAGGAGATGTTTTGAAACAATTACAGCTTCGCATACAAGCCAGTGAATTCTATGCGATACAGCTGGTTGAGTCAACAGACGTGGCGGGCCTGGCACAGCTCCTGGTATATGTCCGTTACGTTTATGGGGTCAATTAAGGAAGACATCCTCTTTTTGAATTTTTGTATTTTATTTAACCTTTTATTTAACTACTTAGTCAGTTAAGAACAAATTCTTATTTACAATGATGGCCTACACCGGCCAATCCCGTACGACGCTGGGCCAATTATATTTATTTATAAACTAAAAATCAGATCTCTTAAACGTTTTGTTCATTTTTGTTATATGATCTCTACAGTAGGCCATAATTGATTTTGGCCCATTTAGGCCTGGCATATTACCAAGTTCAAAGAGCTTTTCATTTTGATTGGGTTATTTTGCCTAAAAACCTATAGGCCTACTTGTAGAAAAATGTAATTTGTATTTCTAAGTCACAGCCTACAGTACAATCAGAAAGTATTCAGACCTTTTGACTTTTTCCACATTTTGTTACGTTACAGCCTTATTCAAAATGGATGAAATACCATTTTGTCCTCATCAATCTTACACACACAATACCCATAATTACAAAATGGAAAAAATGGTTGTTAGACATGTTTTGCAAATGTATAAAAATGAAATAACATACCGTATTTGCTTAAGTATTTAGATCCTTTGCTATGAGACTCAGGTGCATCCTGTTTCCATTGATCATCCTTGATGTTTCTACAACTTGATTTTAGTCGACCTGTGGTAAATTCAATTGATTGGACATGATTTGGAAAGGCACACACCTGACTATATAAGTTCCCACAGTTGACAATGCATGTCATAGTAAAAACCAAGCCATGAAGTCGAAGGAATTGTCCGTAGAGCTCCGAGACAGGATTGTGTCGAAGCCCAGATCTGGGGAAGGGTACCAAAACATTTCTGCAGCATTGAAGGTTCCCAAGAACACAGTGGCCTCCATTATTCTTAAATGGATGAAGTTTGGAACCACCAAGAGTCTTCCTAGAGCTGGCCGCCCGGCCAAAATGCGCCATCAGGGGAGAAGTGCCTTGGTCAGTGAGGTGACCAAAAACCCGATGGTCACTCTGACAGAGCTCCAGAGTTCCTCTGTGGTGATGGGAGAACCTTCCAGAAGGACAACCATCTCTGCAACACTCCACCAATCAGGCCTTTATGGTTGAGTGTCCAGACAGAAGCTACTCCTCAGCGAAAGGCACATGACAGCCCGCTTGGAGTTTGCCAAAAGGAACCTAAAGGACTCCCAGACCATGAGAAACATGATTCTCTCGTCTGATGAAACCAAGATTGTGTTTTTTGGCCTGAATGCCAAGCGTCATGTCTGGAGGAAACCGGGCACCATCCCTATGGTGATCATGGTGGTGGCAGCATCATGATGTGGGGATGTTTTACAGGGACTGGGAGACTAGTCAGGATTGTGGGAAATATGAATGGAGAGATCCTTGAAGAAAAGTACAGATAGATCCTTGAAGAAAACCTGCTCCATAGTGCTCAAGACCTCAGACTGGGGTGATGGTTCACCTTCCAACAGGACAATGACCCTAAGCACACAGCTAAGAGAACGCAAGAGTGGCTTCGGGACAAGTCTCTGAATGTCCTTCAGTGGCCCAGCCACAGCCCAGACTTGAACCTGATCAAATATCTCTGGAGAGACTTGAAAATAGCTGTGCAGCGACGCTCCCCATCCAACCTGACAGAGTTTGAGAGGCTCTGCAGATAAGAATGGGAGAAACTCTCCAAATACAGGTGTACCAAGCTTGTAGCGTCATACCCAAGAAGACTTGAGGCTGTAATCGCTGCCAAATGCGCATCAACAAAGTACTGAGTAAAGGGTCTGAATACTTATGCAAATAAAATTTTTTAATATAAATGTGCAAAACAAAATCTAACCTGTTTTTGCTTTGACATAATGCGGTATTGTATGTAAATTGATGAGGGGAAAAAACTATTGATTCCATTTTCGAATAAGGCTGTAACGTAACAAAATGTGGAAAAAGTCAAGGGGTCTGAATACTTTCCAAATGCGCTGTACACGCAAAATGTATAGACTATAATGATTTAATACAATGAAATGTTTAAATGCTAAGTGCTTTATGTCCCTAACAGCCTATTGTGTGGCACTCGCAAATGCTTCACAATGTATTTCTTTCTAGGCTATAACCTTGAAATAATTGAAGTAATATAGCCGAAATTCATTTTCGTTCCTTCTTAGGCTTATTCAAATACTTTTCATTCAAATCCATATCGTTTGGTTTCGATACTTAAAAATGAAATGGTAGGTTCAGGTAGTCACAAAAATAGATGGGTGTTGGTTAAATTGTGATTTTAGTATTTGGAGCAGCAGTTTATTTATTTAAAAAAATGTTCTCTGTGACCACGGAGCGGTTTTTAGCGGAGCGGTTGGAGCTGTGTGCACCGGGATTTCCAACCACTCAACTTCGCTCACATATTCTGGCACCCATACTACTCCTCCATTGGTGGCTTAGTCCCATGTCATCATTTTGCTGGTATTCATTTTAACCATCTGGCTCTCTCTCTCTCCCTCTCTTTCAGTGTTCCATTCAACAGACAGTGGATGCTCCCGCAGGAGCTCCCAGGATTCCTTTCACCTGTCCAACTCTGGCTCGGCCGAGGAGGTGGAGGAGTGCGAGCTGAAAGGTAGAGCGAGGGAGGGGAGACATTAAATGCATGCTTCATGCGAAGTGATTCTCATTTGTGTTACTGTCCCACATCATTCACAACCTCATCAGGTGTTCCATATCATTCACAACCTCATCAGGTGTTCCATATCATTCACAACCTCATCAGGTGTTCCACATCATTCACAACCTCATCAGGTGTCCCACATCATTCACAACCTCATCAGGTGTCCCACATCATTCACAACCTCATCAGGTGTCCCACATCATTCACAACCTCATCGTCAGGTGTCCCATTTTTACTGGCAGTCGTTAACATTGCTCTCTGGACTGTTAGGGCAAGATAGATTGGTGTGTGTGTTTTGTAAAAGTTATACATATTTTATTATCTATGATAAGAGCATATAAAAGCATTGAAGGCAGGTTCATGTAAGGTTAATTGGCACAAACTGGTAGTCATAACTGTGGCTTCCCGAAAAGGGGTGGGTTATTTGAAAAAGGGGTGGGGTTATTTGAAAAAGGGGTGGGGTGTTTGAAAAAGGGGTGGGTTATTTGAAAAAGGGGTGGGGTGTTTGAAAAAGGGGTGGGTTATTTGAAAAAGGAGTGGGTTGTTTGAAAAAGGGGTGGGTTGTTTGAAAAAGGGGTGGGGTGTTTGAAAAAGGGGTGGGGTGTTTGAAAAAGGGGTGGGGTGTTTGAAAAAGGGGTGGGGTGTTTGAAAAAGGGGTGGGGTGTTTGAAAAAAGGGGTGGGGTGTTTGAAAAAGGGGTGGGTTATTTGAAAAAGGGGTGGGGTGTTTGAAAAAGGGGTGGGTTATTTGAAAAAGGGGTGGGGTGTTTGAAAAAGGGGTGGGGTGTTTGAAAAAGGGGTGGGGTGTTTGAAAAAGGGGTGGGGTGTTTGAAAAAGGGGTGGGGTGTTTGAAAAAAAGAGTAGAGGACGTGTTGAGTTTTCTGTGGATCCAGCTGCTAAGATACCGTACCAGTCTTAACTATTGGGTTTGTGGGCTAACATATGGATACACTTTTTACCTAACATTGCTGTGCTGATTAGCAGCATGGTTGGGTTGGCTTTGTGTGTTCCCATGTCCTTTATCTGTGTGGGGTGTATAGAAAGTACTACCTTGTGGGTAGTGTATAGGATATAGTATATATGTGGGGGGGGTGTAGTAGTTTATAGGATATATGTGGTGGTGTGTAGTAGTAGTGTGTAGTGATGTGTGCTAGTGTATACACTATCATTCAAAAGTTTGGGTCACTTCGAAATGTCCTTGTTTTTGAAAGAAAAGCTCTTTTTTTTGTGTCCATTAAAATAGCATCAAATTGATCAGAAATACAGTGTAGACATTGTTAATGTTGTAAATGACTATTGTAGCTGGAAACGGCAGATTTAAAAAAAAATGTGGTGTGGGGCTGGTAGTGTATATGTGTGGGGCTGGTAGTGTATATGTGTGGGGCTGGTAGTGTATATGTGTGGGGCTGGTAGTGTATATATATGTGGTGGTGTGGGGCTGGTAGTGTATATATGTGGGGGTGTGGGGCTGGTAGGGTATATATGTGGGGGTGTGGGGCTGGTAGTGTATATATGTGGGGGTGTGGGGCTGGTAGTGTATATATGTGGTGGTGTGGGGCTGGTAGGGTATATATGTGGTGGTGTGGGGCTGGTAGTGTATATATGTGGTGGTGTGGGGCTGGTAGTGTATATATGTGGGGGTGGTAGGGTATATATGTGGTGGTGTGGGGCTGGTAGGGTATATATGTGGTGGTGTGGGGCTGGTAGTGTATATATGTGGGGCTGGTAGGGTATATATGTGGTGGTGTGGGGCTGGTAGGGTATATATGTGGTGGTGTGGGGCTGGTAGTGTATATATGTGGGGCTGGTAGGGTATATATGTGGTGGTGTGGGGCTGGTAGGGTATATATGTGGTGGTGTGGGGCTGGTAGGGTATATATGTGGGGGTGGTAGGGTATATATGTGGTGGTGTGGGGCTGGTAGTGTATATATGTGGGGCTGGTAGGATATATATGTGGTGGTGTGGGGCTGGTAGTGTATATATGTGGTGGTGTGGGGCTGGTAGGGTATATATTTTGGGGGTGTGTAGTAGTATATATGTGGTGGTGTGGGGCTGGTAGGGTATATATGTGGTGGTGTGGGGCTGGTAGTGTATATATGTGGGGCTGGTAGTGTATATATGTGGTGGTGTGGGGCTGGTAGGGTATATATATGTGGGGCTGGTAGTGTATATATTTTGGGGGTGTGGGGCTGGTAGGCTATATGTGTGGGGCTGGTAGTGTATATATGTGGGGGTGTGGGGCTGGTAGTGTATATATGTGGGGGTGTGGGGCTGGTAGGGTATATATTTTGGGGGTGTGGGGCTAGTAGGGTATATATGTGGGGCTGGTAGTGTATATATGTGGGGCTGGTAGGGTATATATGTGGTGGTGTGGGGCTGGTAGGGTATATATTTTGGGGGTGTGTAGTAGTATATATGTGGTAGTGTGTAGTAGTGTATATGTGGTGGTGTGTAGTAGTATATAGTATATACAGTGGGGGGAAAAGTATTTGATCCCCTGCTGATTTTGTACGTTTGCCCACTGACAAAGAAATGATCAGTCTATAATTTTAATAGTAGGTTTATTTGAACAGTGAGAGACAGAATAACAACAAAAAAATCCAGAAAAACACATGTCAAAAATGTTATAAAATAATTTGCATTTTAATGAGGGAAATAAGTAGTATATATGTGGTGGGGCGTAGTAGTATATATGTGGGGCTGGTTGCTGAGTGTAATCTATGTCTCTCAGATGGCTGTGAGGGCCAGTCCCTGATGGCGGTGTCTAGGAGCGGCCTCTCCCTGTCGCATGCCTCCCTCTTCTCAGGTATCTGGTCTGGTGGGTGGGGTGGGTAGGGGGGCCAGGGAGCTATGGGTTTGGAGGGTAGGGTTGGGCTCTATCCCGGTTTTCATTAACCAAATACACTGCTGGACTCACCAGCTCCCGCTTTCTCCCGTTGTGCTATATACAAACAAACACGTGACTGGCTCAACTGTTCTGGGGAACTACGGTAAACTTCATCATGTAAAATAATGTGACCGGTGAAAGGAACAACATCATCTGCTTCATTACCTAAAGTACTTTTTTGTGTGGGCACAAATTTATTTATTTGGGGTGGGGGGGGGAGAATGTTGTGAAACATTATCATTCCACTATTACTGTAAATCTATTGACATTTTCCGAAATGAGAATGCAACTATATTACATATATCTCCTTTAAAATAAACATCAGATATTACACGTGCAAGAAGACTACAGTTAAGAGCCTTACAGTGGACTACAAACAAAATGACTGCCACCTAATCGTATTAGCTGTGTTCTATAAGGGCGTAGCTATCAATAAATTATAAGATAATTCCAGCACTGGTGAGAAATACTGCTGCGTGGTAGGCTTTCATAAGACAAAGGACACTTGTTGAATATGTCTGAATTTGCAGCGGACTAACGGGTTAATAGATCAGACCTTTTGCATAAAAAGGTAGTGATTTTTTCTTTGTGATTGTCTGAATTTGATGCCTTTCTTTTGAACCAGATGATGCTAGTTTTATAGTTGTGCTTTAAAAGCACTGAGCCTAATCTCGATCTCTCTCTGTTTCTTTCTTTCTCTCTCTCTCAAAATTTAAGAGGCTCTAATGGCATGGGAAAAACAAATGTTTACATTGCCAAAGCAAGTGAGAGAGATTAATAAACAAAAGTGACATAAAAAAAATTCACTGTAAACATTAACACTCACAAAAGTTCCAAAAGAATAAAGACATGTCAAATGTAATTGTCTATATACAGTGTTGTAATGATGTGCAAATAGTTAAAGTACAAAAGGGAAAATAAATCAACATAAATATAGGTTGCATTTACAATGGTGTTTGTTCATCACATTCTTCTGAGATAATTTCCTTGTTCATTTCTAGGCAGATGTAAAATGTTCCTGTTTTGATTAATTTAATAGAGTGAGTTAGGTCTGCTCTATACCAAATCAGCATTCCCCCTGAGTCTCTTCCCTGTTTCACACCTGGTAGTTTGGTGGATGGGACTACCAGTTCTCTGTAACCTAGAGGGCAACCAGTGTGTCCGTCTCCTCTATACCACCCACCTGGTAGTTTGGTGGATGGGACTACCAGTTCTCTGTAACCTAGAGGGCAACCAGTGTGTCCGTCTCCTCTATACCACCCACCTGGTAGTTTGGTGGATGGGACTACCAGCTCTCTGTAACCTAGAGGGCAACCAGTGGGTCCGTCTCCTCTATACCACCCACCTGGTAGTTTGGTGGATGGGACTACCAGTTCTCTGTAACCTAGAGGGCAACCAGTGGGTCCGTCTCCTCTATACCACCCACCTGGTAGTTTGGTGGATGGGACTACCAGTTCTCTGTAACCTAGAGGGCAACCAGTGGGTCCGTCTCCTCTATACCACCCACCTGGTAGTTTGGTGGATGGGACTACCAGCTCTCTGTAACCTAGAGGGCAACCAGTGGGTCCGTCTCCTCTATACCACCCACCTGGTAGTTTGGTGGATGGGACTACCAGTTCTCTGTAACCTAGAGGGCAACCAGTGGGTCCGTCTCCTCTATACCACCCACCTGGTAGTTTGGTGGATGGGACTACCAGTTCTCTGTAACCTAGAGGGCAACCAGTGGGTCCATCTCCTCTATACCACCTGGTAGTTTGGTGGATGGGACTACCAGTTCTCTGTAACCTAGAGGGCAACCAGTGGGTCCGTCTCCTCTATACCACCCACCTGGTAGTTTGGTGGATGGGACTACCAGTTCTCTGTAACCTAGAGGGCAACCAGTTGGTCCGTCTCCTCTATACCACCCACCTGGTAGTTTGGTGGATGGGACTACCAGCTCTCTGTAACCTAGATGGTAACCAGTGGGTCCGTCTCCTCTATACCACCCACCTGGTAGTTTGGTGGATGGGACTACCAGTTCTCTGTAACCTAGATGGTAACCAGTGGGTCCGTCTCCTTTATACCATGTTTCTTGTAGGATGGCATTGTCTGTATTTTCAATTTCTTTGATTAAGTCTAGATTCCTGCTCTTTAGGCCAAAGGCAGTTTACCGCAGAACTTGTATATTCCAGGATGAGATTGTAAAAGCTTTGTATTCCATAGTGTATAGTGTGGTTTAGGCCCGGACCATCACAGTGGGTGTGAGCAGAGCATGTTGAACATCTGATACATACCTCTTAGGTCACAGGATGGGGGTTGGGGGGATGTAATAGTGGGTGTTGGGTCTGTTGCTCTGTTCACGGCCTGGGCACATGTCATGTTGAGGTTTCTTTATCTTTCTCTCTCTCTCAGATGCAGACGTAAAGCGGGGTGTGACATCTAGTGGCCGTTCATTCCTCAGATCAGAGTCTATGTAAGTACTACTTCCTCCCTTCTAGCCTCAAAGATGTTGGCCAGATGCCAAATCGACCTCTAGATCCTTTGCCCTATGCACTTGTGGAGATTTGAGAGGATTTGATAGGTATAAACAATTTGTTAAGATCACGCACCAACTTGCCCTCTGATAGGATAAGTCTTGTCTAAGATCTCCAAAAGTGTATAATCTATGGGCACAATTAGTTGTAATGCACATATGAAAATCATAACTGGCATGTAGAAATGGTAGGATAAATTATAAATTGCCACTTCACATGAAAAAGGTTGCTGACTCCTGGTAGGGGAGAGTGGGGTACATTGAGCCACAGTGGTAAGCTGAGCCACCCTTGTTTTCTAGGAAACCATACACAAAATTAATCATTTTACCAAATATTTAAGAGTTTGTGAAAGAAGAAACCACATGGAAAAAGTTAGCTCCTAAAACAGATTTTTCACCAAGACAAATGAATTTCTTGTGTTAGAGGTTTCATGGTGCTTGTAGATAATTGAAAGATTATTTTATACATCAGTTGGGGTCTCGATCAGCTCCAATATGAGGTCATAAACAGAGTATGAAAGTGCATCCTTATGGCTGTGTGGGCTAATATAGTCAAAATGTTTGTCTTTCTATTGCTGGATTCGAACTTGCAACCTTTTGAAATCAGAGACACATGCTTTTATTGTTTCCGTAAGTTAAAATTAGGCTCTTGTTTCCGTAAGTTAAAATTAGGCTATTTGCGATAGTGTGGCTATTGTTAAAATTATACTGTTTGATGTACGCTTGTTCTCTATTCCTACTATCAATCTTTCTCTCTCTCTCAGTTCTCCGTCGTTCCTCCAGTCTAACTCTGCTGAGTCGGTGGCCATGGGCCTGCTCAGGCAGTTTGAGGGCATGCAGCTCCCTGCAGCCTCGGAGCTCGACTGGCTGGTCCCAGAGCAAGACGCACCACAGAAGGTACACACACACACACACACACACACACACACACACACACACACACACACACACACACACACACACACACACACACACAAACTGACCTGTATCCTGCTACCCCTCAGCTCCTGCCCATCCCTGACTCCCTGCCCATCTCTCCTGATGACGGGGAGCATGCTGATATCTACAAGCTGAGGATCCGAGTGAGAGGGAACCTGGAGTGGGCCCCCCCGCGACCCCAGATCATCTTCAACATTCACCCCGCGCCCAAGTGAGTTCTTAACAGACACACACACACGGGTCACAAACTTAGTTGCTGACTTCACACCTCTCTCTGTCTATCGCTCTCTCTCTCTGTGTATCGCTCTCTCTCTCTCTGTCTATCGCTCTCTCTCTGTCTATCGCTCTCTCTCTCTCTCTGTCTATCGCTCTCTCTCTCTGTCTATCGCTCTCTCTCTCTCTCTGTCTATCGCTCGCTCTCTCTCTCTCTGTCTATCGCTCGCTCTCTCGCTCGCTCTCTCTGTCTATCGCTCGCTCGCTCTCTCGCTCGCTCTCTCTGTCTATCGCTCGCTCGCTCTCTCTCTGTCTATCGCTCGCTCGCTCTCTCTCTCTGTCTATCGCTCGCTCGCTCTCTCTCTGTCTATCGCGCTCTCTCTCTCTCTGTGTCTGCTCTTAATCGCGGCTTCTCTCTCCTCTCTGTCTATTCTGCGCCTCTCTCGTCTCTGTCTATTCGGTCGCTCTCTCTCTTCTCTAGTGCTATCGACGTACTCTCTTCTCTCCATCTCTTGTCTTATTCGACGCTCTCTCTCTCTCTGTCCATATCGCCGGCTCTCTCTCTCTCTGTCTATACGCGCTCTCTCTCTGTCTATCGCTTCTCTCTGTGTCTATCGCTCTCTCGCTCTCTCTCTCTGTCTATCGCTCTCTCTCTCTCTCTGTCTATCGCTCTCTCTCTCTGTCTATCGCTCTCTCTCTCTCTGTCTATCGCTCTCTCTCTCTCTCTGTCTATCGCTCTCTCTCTCTCTCTGTCTATCGCTCTCTCTCTCTCTGTCTATCGCTCTCTCTCTCTCTGTCTATCGCTCTCTCTCTCTCTGTCTATCGCTCTCTCTCTCTCTCTGTCTATCGCTCTCTCTCTCTCTCTCTGTCTATCGCTCGCTCTCTCTCTCTCTGTC
>NC_042973.1:6523467-6528467 GCF_901001165.1 Salmo trutta | reverse complement strand
GTTCATTTAGCTATAGTTTGCTAGCTACAGTGAGTTCATTAAGCTATAGTTTGTTAGCTACAGTGAGTTCATTATTAAGCTATAGTTTGTTAGCTACAGTGAGTTCATTTAGCTATAGTTTGCTAGCTACAGTGAGTTCATTTAGCTATAGTTTGTTAGCTACAGTGAGTTCATTTAGCTATAGTTTGCTAGCTACAGTGAGTTCATTTAGCTATAGTTTGTTAGCTACAGTGAGTACATTGAACTTTAAACTCATTGTTAATTAAATGCATAACTTATTAGTGTCTTGAACTCTAAACAGAAATATTTCATAATAAGTGCAACTGGCTTCTACAAAAGTTTTGAGTAATGACAGAACATTGGGGTTTATCGTATGAATGGGGATGGTTATTCGAATATCCGAACTGACGTTGATATTCCATTTTTTTTATATTAATAATGAAAAGGCTTTGTCTCAATTAAATAAACATATCTATGTGACACTGCTACACACAAGAATATACCATAACATTTGAAATTCTTCATTTAATTGAAATGCTGTGCACCCCATTAAAAGACATAGGCTGTCGTGCAGCCTGTACAAGTTTTACGCTTGCAGCTTGTCGTTGTTGGCACTACAGTCAGAGGCTCCATGTGTAGCAACGTGAAGTAGGAGATCTCTAAACAATACGGAATAAAAAACACTGAATTAAGTTAGCTAAATAGGGAAGAAGCAGCCTACGCCGAATAACCGACAGGTAGGCTGTTGTTTAATCTGAATGGAATGTTGTAGACAAGGACAGGAAAATATCCTCAACTAGCCTAGCTGGCTAGCTAACAACTGGCTATTTTAGGGACAGATCACGGTTTTCTGGGGGGAGGGGTGGTCCAAAATAGGGGAAGTTTGTCAAACTTTCTTTTTTTTTGCTTTGAGGGGGGTTGTGTGATTTTTTAAATTGGGAACAAGGGAGGGTAGTGTGTTTTTCCCCTGGTTTACATTCGCTCTTTTGCAGGTTTTACTAGATCATTTCTTCCATCCTAGCCACATTTCCTCATAAGTTTGCATGCTCCTCCCCTATATCAAGTTGTTTTGGTACTTCCCTTATGCACTACGCTTTTCTGTGTGCTAACTTTTATTATAAACTGGGTAGTTCAAGACCTCAATGCTGATTGGCTGACAGCCGTGGTATATCAGACCGTATACCACGGGTATGACAAAACATGTATTTTTACTGCTCTAATTACGCTGGTAACCAGTTTATAAAAGCAACAAGGCACCTTGTGAGTTTGTGATATATGACCAGTGCTAAGGACTGTATCCAGGCACTACATGATGCGTCGTGCATAAGAACAGCCCTTAGCCGTGGCATATTAGCCATCTACCACACCCCCTCTGGCCTTATGCGTAACTATACCACAGGTCAGTATAGTCTACAAGTCTAACTGTTTATCCTGCCCTCTTTCCACCATTCATAGTGACAATAGTGGTAGGTGGATCAGTTGTCCAGATCTGCAAAAGGCTACCTAGCAACCATACCACACATAAAAAACATTCAAAGCTGCATCAATTTTTAACAAGAACCAATAGGAATAGCTGATAGACAGCAGAGAATTATCCTACCTAGACTATAGTAAACTACAGCACCACAATGTAATGATAATAACTACATTATTGTTTTCCAGTGAGTTTAACATTCTAGCCCCCTCTAGGCTGCAGTGAAAATGATCATTTTAATCATCCAACTTTCATTTGATTTGCATCCGTTGTAGGCCTACTCTCAGCAGGTCTACAAAGGCACAATAGAAGGCCAGTCTGGATTTCCTCCTTCTGATACTGAGTATATGTATTTGTCAAAATGGCAGCCAAGCATCGATCATCATGTCACCAAAATAAGATCCTCGATATTCATTGAAAGAAGCATTAACCTCACCATCGTGCACTTTCCCCACCCTGTGAAGTTCATCATAACTTATTTCATCTGTAGTATAATAAACTGCATGCCTTCCCTTGATGTGGTGACATTTCTTTATCAGACATGTAGGCTACTTTACTCACATAAAAAGATTGTATGGAAACCGGGTTAATGTCAAGCCATTTTGAGGATGCTGGAGATATATTTAGGATGAACGTACGCGTGCCTACCGGATACTTTAACCTAATCAGATGAAAACATTGTGATGGTTGTGTTTTTAAATCTGATTAGGCTGCTTCTTATTCTGGTGACATGATGATCGATGCTTGACTGCCATTTGACAAATAAAAAGAATTGCTCCTTTGTCCATAATAATCTCATCAACATTCTCTCCCTCAATGTGAGCAAGACAAAGGAGCTGATCGTGGACTACAGGAAAAGGCGGGCCGTACAGGCCCCCATTAACATCGACGGGGCTGTAGTGGAGTGGATCGAGAGTTTCAAGTACCTTGGTGTCCACATCACCAATGAACTATCATGGTCCAAACATACCAAGACAGTCGTGAAGAGGGCACGACAAAACCTTTTCCCCCTCAGGAGACTGAAAAGATATGGCATGGGTCCCCAGATCTTCAAAAGGTTCTACAGCTGCACCATCGACAGCATCCTGACCGGTTGCATCGCCGCCTGGTATGGCAACTGCTCGGCATCCGTCCGTAAGGTGCTACAGAGGGTAGTGCGAACGGCCCAGTAGATCACTGGGGCCAAGCTTCCTGCCATCCAGGACCTATATAATAGGCGGTGTCAGAGGAAAGCCCATAAAATTGTCAAGAGACTCCAGACACCCAAGTTATAGACTGTTCTCTCTGCTACCACACGGCAAGTGGTACCGGAGCACCAAGTCTAGGACCAAAAGGCTCCTCAACAGCTTCTACCCCCAAGCCATAAGACTGCTGAACAATTCATAAAAATCGCCACCGGACAATTTACATGAATCCCCCCTCTTGTACACTGCTGCTACTCGCTGTTGTTTGTTACCTATGCATAGTCACTTCACCCCCACCTACATGTAAAGATTACCTCAACTTGCCTGTACCCCCGCACACTGACTCGGTACCGGTGCCTCCTGTTATTGTTATTGTTATTGTGTTACTTTTTATTATTACTTTTTATTTTAGTCTACTTGGTAAATATTTTCTTCTTCTTGAACTGCACTGTTGGTTAAGGGCTTGTAAGTAAGCATTTCACGGTAAAGTGTACACTTGTTGTATCTGGCGCATGTGGCAAATAAGATTTGATCATGTAGTAGGCTATACCTGCACTGTATCTGTGAGTTGTTAATATCAGAGTGGGCATATTCACTATAGTGCCAATACAAGAGTGGGTACATTCACTATAGTACCAATACCAGAGTGGGTACATTCTCTAAACCTACACAACATTTTAAGTGACAAAACCATCAGTAGGCCTAGAGTTGAAAATGCCATGGAAATCCATTTAACTTGGGATTTTTTTATTTGGTACATGGGAATTTAACCTCAAAAATATATTTTTATGTGCACTACGTATTTACACACACCTTAATCTGCAACAAGTCGATTTGATTTGATGCGCCAGGGTTTCCCTTAGCTGGTAATTGATTTGAGGCGCCAGGGTTTCCCTTAGCTGGTAATTGATTTGATGCGCCAGGGTTTCCCTTAGCTGGTAATTGATTTGATGCGCCAGGGTTTCCCTTAGCTGGTAATTGATTTGATGCGCCAGGGTTTCCCTTAGCTGGTAATTGATTTGATGCGCCAGGGTTTCCCTTAGCTGGTAATTGATTTGATGCGCCAGGGTTTCCCTTAGCTGGTAATTGATTTGATGCGCCAGGGTTTCCCTTAGCTGGTAATTGATTTGATGCGCCAGGGTTTCCCTTAGCTGGTAATTGATTTGATGCGCCAGGGTTTCCCTTAGCTGGTAATTGATTTGATGCGCCAGGGTTTCCCTTAGCTGGTAATTGATTTGATGCGCCAGGGTTTCCCTTAGCTGGTAATTGATTTGATGCGCCAGGGTTTCCCTTAGCTGGTAATTGATTTGATGCGCCAGGGTTTCCCTTAGCTGGTAATTGCCGGCCGCTAATTTTGTTGTTGTTGTAGCAAGCCAAATTGTCCAGGAGAGGTTTTCTATCATTGCCTACACCTCGAATTTGCCGCATCAGCACCATTCTCTCAGGCCTTGCGCGCACATGCTCTTGCTGAGGAGAGCGAGAGAGAGGAGCCTTGGCCTAGACTACTGCTGATTGTGAAGATGGTGTTATTCATTCAAGTAAAATCATGTTGTAACCAAAAAAGTGTTAAACAAATCAAAATATGTTTTATATTTGAGACTCTTCAAAGTAGCCACCCTTTGCCTTGATGACAGCTAACAATTTTATTTTCTTCGACTATCCGGATATCCGAAAAAATGGCATGATATTATTTCAATAGTAAAATTATTTCAAATGCCCATCCCTAGTTCACAGTGTACAGTTTGTTTGCTACAATTAGTTCATTTAGATACAGTTTGTTAGATACACGTTCATTTAGATACAGTTTGTTAGATACACGTTCATTTAGATACAGTTTGTTAGAGACACGTTCATTTAGATACAGTTTGTTAGATACAGTTAGCGCATTTAGCTTCATTTAAAACATGCTAATGTTGTTGCTCCAGTGGGGAGCGAGTCCTAATGAAAATATTTGGCCAGATGAACAGTGTTATTGATCGGATAAAATTCCACTCTTACCAGGGCTAATTGATCAATCAGATTAAAGCTACATGAGGACACACACACACACACACACACAGACACACACAAGACACACACACACACACACAGAGACACACACACACAGAGACACACACACACACAGAGACACACACACACACATAAAGAGGCACACACACACACAGAGGCACAGACAGGCAGGGGCGGCTGTTGTCACACTTACACACACACACACACACACACACACAGACACACACACACACTCACACACACACAATCCCTCCTCTCTCCCTTAGGGATGTCCTCCAATCTCTAAGGCTGGTGACTCAGCAGCAGAGGCAGCCCCCTAGTTCCTGTTTTAC
>NC_042973.1:6465967-6520967 GCF_901001165.1 Salmo trutta | reverse complement strand
AAGGGCCTTGCAGCTTTTGACAGTATAGTCTGTTGCTGAAAATATTTCTGTGTTATGGCTTTAAACCCCTGCTATATTATGGATTGAGAGTTACCTGTCTAACAGAACCCAGAGGGTGTTCTTTAGCCTCTCTAGGGTAGGGGGCAGTATTTGCACGGCCGGATAAAAAACGTACCCGATTTAGTCTGGTTATTACTACTGCCCAGAAACTAGAATATGCATAGAATTGTTTGATTTGGATAGAAAACACCCTAAAGTTTCTAAAACTGTTTGAATGGTGTCTGTGAGTATAATAGAACTCATATGGCAGGCAAAAACCTGAGAAGATTCCAAACAGGAAGTGCCCTCTCTAACCATTTCTTGGCCTTCTACACTCTCTTTATTGAAAACTGAGGATCTCTGCTGTAACGTGACACTTCCTACGGCTCCCATAGGCTCTCAGAAGGCGGCAGAACGTTGAATGATGACTTTGCAGGCCATGGCTGAAAAACAGTAGCGCATTTGGTAAGTGGTCGATCTGAGAACAATGAGACGGGGGTGCGCATGCACGTGAAGAGTCAATTTTAGATTTTCAGTCTTTGAACGAAAACAGGGTTTCCCGGTCGGAATATTATCGCTTTTTTACGAGAAAAATCGCATAAAAATGTATTTTAAACAGCGGTTGACATGCTTCGAAGTACGGTAATGGAATATTTACGAACAAAACAGAGGATATTTGAACATAACTATGGATTATTTTGAACCAAACCAACATTTGTTATTGAAGTAGAAGTCCTGGGAGTGCATTCTGACGAAGAACAGCAAAGGTAATCCAATTTCTCTTATAGTAAATCTGAGTTTGGTGAGTACCAAACTTGGTGGGTGTCAAAATAGCTAGCCCGTGATGGCGAGCTATCTACTCACAATATTGCAAAATGTGCTTTTGCCGAAAAGCTATTTTAAAATCGGACATAGCGATTGCATAAAGGAGTTCTGTATCTATAATTCTTAAAATAATTGTTATGTTTTTTGTGAACGTTTATCGTGAGTAATTTAGTAAATTCACCGGAAGTTTGCGGTGGGTATGCTAGTTCTGAACGTCACATGCTAATGTAAAAAATGGTTTTTGATATAAATATGAACTTGATTGAACAAAACATGCATGTATTGTATAACATAATGTCCTAGGAGTGTCATCTGATGAAGATCATCAAAGGTTAGTGCTGCATTTAGCTGTGGTTTGGGTTTATGTGACATTATATGCTATCTTGAAAAATGGGTGTCAGATTATTTCTGGCTGGGTACTCTGCTGACATAATCTAATGTTTTGCTTTCGTTGTAAAGCCTTTTTGAAATCGGACAGTGTGGTTAGATTAACGAGAGTCTTGTCTTTAAAATTGTGTAAAATAGTCATATGTTTGAAAAATTGAAGTAATAGCATTTCTAAGGTATTTGAATATCGCACCACGGGATTCCACTGGCTGTTGAGTAGGTGGGACGATTTCGTCCCACATACCCTAGAGAGGTTAATGGAAGCCTCTCCAATATAATCCAGGTAGAGGCAGTCATTCCCCAGGGCAGCTGTCTAGGCACCTTACTTTTTTCAATCTTTACTAATGACCTGCCACTGTCACTGAGTAAAGCCTGTGTGTCTATGTATGCTGATGACTCAACATTTATACACGTCAGTTACTACTGAAATGACTGCAACACTTAACAAAGAGCTGCAGTCAGTTTTAGAACAGGTGGCAAGTAATAAGCTAGTCCGAAATATTTCAAAAACTAATAGCATTGTATTTGGGACAGCATTCACTAAACCCCAAACCTCAACTAAATATTGTAATGAATAATGTGGAAATTGAGCAAGTTGAGGATATTAAACTGCTTAGTGTAATCCTAGATTGTAAACTGACATGGTCAAAACATATTGGTGCAACGGTAGCTAGGATGGGGAGAGGTCTGTTCGTTATAAAGCGCTGCTCTGCTTTCTTGAAATTACTATCAACAAAACAATTCCTACAGGCCTTGGTTTTGTCGCAGCTGGACTACTGCCCAGTCATCTGGTCAAGTACCACAAAGAGGGACATAGGCAAATTACAGCTGTCCCAAAAGAGAGCAGCAGGACTGGACCTTAAATGTACACGGAGAGATAACATCAATAACATGCATGTCAATCTCTACTGGCTCAAAGTTAAGGAGAGATTGACTTCATCACTACTTGTCATTGTAAGAGGTATTGACATGTTGAAAGCACAGAACTGTCTGTTTAAACTACTAGAACACAGCTCAGACACCCATAGATACCCAACAAGACATGCCACCAGGGGTCTTTTCACAGTTCCCAAGTCCAGAACAGCCTCTGGGAAATGCACAGTACTACATAGAGCCATGACTACATGGACAGCTATTCCACATCAAGTAACTCAAGCAAGTAGTCAAATCAGATTTGCAAAACTGATAAAACTACACGTTATGGGACAATGGTTACTGTGAAGAGAGACACACACACACACACACACACACACACACACACACACACACACACACACACACACACACACACACACACACACACACACACACAAACAAACAGATGCCACATCTCTCCCTTCCTAGCGTTGATCTATACACTGTAGCCATCCTTCAAACACCCAGATGTAAAAAAAATATGACTTCCTTCCTTCCCAAGGGCATCTTCCTGTTTTGTGTGAATGTCGGTCAGGAGAGCGAGACGGAGTCCCCTCTGACATGACCCTAGCCTAAAGGTCAACACAACACTGTGTGTGTGTTGTCATGTGACCACCACAAGCACACACAGACGCCCTCTCTACCACAAAAACCCCAAAACATCCAAGGAAACTCTCATAACGTTTGTGTTCACCATACTGTACCAGACCAGACCAGACCATACTGTACCAGACCAGACCAGACCATACTGTACCAGACCAGACCAGACCATACTGTACCAGACCAGACCATACTGTACCATACCAGACCAGACTAGACCAGACCAGACCAGACTGTACCAGACCAGACCAGACTGTACCAGACTAGACCAGACTAGACCAGACTGTACCATACCAGACCAGACTGTACCAGACCAGACCAGACTAGACCAGACCAGACCAGACTGTACCAGACTGTACCAGACCAGACCAGACTGTACCATACCAGACCAGACTGTACCAGACCAGACCAGACTGTACCATACCAGACCAGACTGTACCAGACCAGACCAGACTGTACCAGACCAGACCAGACTAGACCAGACTGTACCAGACCAGACCAGACTGTACCAGACCAGACCAGACTGTACCAGACCAGACCAGACCAGACCATACTGTACCAGACTAGACCAGACCAGACTGTACCAGACCAGACCAGACTAGACCAGACTGTACCAGACCATACCAGACCAGACTGTACCAGACCAGACCAGACTGTACCAGACCAGACCAGACTGTACCAGACCAGACCAGACCAGACCATACTGTACCAGACCAGACCAGACCAGACTGTACCAGACCAGACCAGACTAGACCAGACTGTACCAGACCAGACCTGACTAGACCATACCAGACCAAACTGTACCAGACCAGACCAGACTGTACCAGACCAGACCAGACTGTACCAGACCAGACCAGACTGTACCAGACCAGACCAGACTCTACCAGACCAGACCAGACCAGACCAGACTAGGTGATTCTCAGCGTAACACCAACATGTCTCAATTGCTGACTAATGTACTGCACTGCACTGCACTGTACTGGGCTCTACTGTACACTACTGTTCTGTCCTGTACTGTACTCTACTGTACTCTGCTGTACTGTACTGTGCTGTACTGTACTCTACTCTACGGTGCTGTGATCTACTATACTCTACTCTACTGTGCTCTACTGTGCTCTACTCTACTGTTCTGTACTCTACTCTACTGTACTCTACTCTACTCTACTCTACTCTACTCTACTCTACTCTACTCTACTGTACTCTACTCTACTGTACTGTACTGTACTCTACTCTACTGTACTCTACTCTACTCTACTCTACTCTACTCTACTCTACTCTACTCTACTCTACTCTACTCTGCTCTGCTCTACTGTACTCTACTCTACTCTACTCTACTCTACTCTACTCTACTCTACTGCACTCTACTCTACTCTGCTCTACTCTACTCTACTCTACTCTACTCTACTCTACTCTGCTCTGCTCTACTCTACTGTACTCTACTCTACTCTACTCTACTCTACTCTACTCTACTGCACTCTACTGCACTCTACTCTACTCTACTCTACTGTACTCTACTCTACTCTACTCTACTCTACTGTGCTCTACTCTACTGTTCTGTACTCTACTCTACTCTACTCTACTCTACTCTACTCTACTCTACTCTACTCTACTCTGCTGTACTCTGCTCTACTGCACTGTATTCTAATGTACTGTAATGTACTGTGCTCTACTCTTCTGTACTGTACTGTGCTCTACTGTGCTCTACTGTACTGTACTGTACTGTGCTCTACTCTGCTCTACTGTACTGTACTGTACTGTGCTCTACTGTGCTCTACTGTACTGTACTGTACTGTGCTCTACTGTGCTCTACTGTACTGTACTGTACTGTGCTCTACTCTGCTCTACTGTACTGTACTGTACTGTGCTCTACTCTTCTCTACTCTACTCACTCTACTGTACTGTGCTGTAATGTACGGTGCTCTACTCTTCTGTAATGCACTGTGCTCTCCTCTACTTTATTGTACTGTACTGTGCTCTACTCTTCTGTACTCTACTCTACTGTACTGAGCTCTACTGTATGGTACTGTGCTCTACTCTACTGTATCCTACTGTACTCTACTGTACTCTACTGTACTCTACTCTACTGTACTCTACTCTACTCTACTCTACTCTACTTTACTGTACTGTACTCTACTCTACTGTACTCTACTCGAATGTACTGTACTGTACTCTAATGTACTGTACTGTACTGTACTCTACTCTAATGTACTGTACTGTACTGTGCTCTACTCTACTGTATTCTACTCTACTCTAATGTACTGTACGGTACTCTACTGTACTGTACTCTACTGTACTCTACTCTACTGTACTCTACTCTACTGCACTGTACTGTGCTCTACTCTACTGTATTCTACTGTACTCTACTGTACTCTAATGTACTGTACTGTACTGTGCTCTACTCTACTGTATTCTACTGTGTGTGTTATTTCTGCTGATTTCCCTAAAAGTGGCTGCTGTGAATGTTTTATTTAATATCTGTGCCCCCCAGCACAACACTGCTGGGTTGGAGTGTATGCGGTGTATATGAGTGTGTGTGTGAGTGTGTATAGGGGTTCTTAAGGGGCCGATAGGGGCCCTCAGTCTCAGGGTGGTAGTTCAGATAGTAGCTCTCCACTCCCCACCTCATTGAAGATGCTCCCGTGCTATATGAGCTTATCTGTTATTCATGAGCTATTTGTTATATATTTGACCCATTAAAAATGGACATTATTATCGGCCACTGTGTTACGGCTGTCTGGTTTGTCTCCGTGGGGTGGACGACTGGTATTGTAGAGCTTGATTAAAGAAACATGTTTGTGGAAGCTCTTTATATTCTGAATGGTTGGTTTTCATTATTCCCTGCTGTTAACTATGTAATCCCCATGAACAACAGAGGATCATTCAGAGGTCTGTCTGTCTGCCTGCTTCTCTGTCTGTCTGGCTGCCTGCTTCTCTGTCTGTTTGCCTGTCTTTTTGTTTGTAAAAGCCAATCTGCTACTCTGTTACTTTTCCTCCTCAATCATGACCTGGCTCTCTGGATTTGATCTTATTTACCCAATCAGAAGAAAGGGAGACAGCGCTAAGAGCAGCAGCCTGCAGGTGTATGTGAGTGTTTACGTTTGTGTGTCCATGCGGGCTTGCTTGCATCCGTGTGTGTGTGTGTGTGGTGTGGGCACGCACGGGTCTATGTGTGTTTGTGCGGACCCAGAGAGGAAAGACAGCCCAGGTTTCTCTCTCCATCACTCTCTGTCCCCCTCTCTCTCTCCCTCCACCACCCTCTCCACCTCCCTCTTTCTTTCTTTCTCCTTCCCTCTCACCCCCCCCACTCCCTCTTTCTCTCCCCATCCCCTCTCTTTCTCTCCACCACCCTCTGTCTCTCTCTTCACCACCCTCTCCCTCTTTCTCCATCTCTCCCTTCCTCTCTCTCGCTCCTGGGGGAGCCCCTCTGGCTCAGAGTCAGTCTCTTGTTGCAGGTGATATTGATCTGATCCACCTGCCAGAGCCCTGTGGTCCCGCCTCAGGCCTACTCCAGCCTCTACAGCACTTCATAGCTTCAGCGCTAACATTCATACTTAACTTGGAAAAATGGCTGCAATGGAATGGTCTAATATTGTAGCCAGTCCCTCAGAGAAACTGGGATACTGGTCAATTGGAGGTGTTTTATGCCAACATGCTTTTGCCGTCAATCTTGTATCGATTCAGGATGGAAGCCACTATGGAAGGATGGAATCCACTATGGAAGGATGGAAGCCACTATGGAAGGATGGAATCCACTATGGAAGAATGGAATCCACTATGGAAGGATGGAAGCCACTATGGAAGAATGGAATCCACTATGGAAGGATGGAATCCACTATGGAAGAATGGATCCACTATGGAAGGATGGAATCCACTATGGAAGAATGGAAGCCACTATGGAAGGATGGAAGCCACTATGGAAGGATGGAAGCCACTATGGAAGTATGGAATCCACTATGGAAGGATGGAATCCACTATGGAAGGATGGAAGCCACTATGGAAGGATGGATCCACTATGGAAGGATGGAATCCACTATGGAAGGATGGAAGCCACTATGGAAGGATGGAAGCCACTACGGAAGGTTGGAAGCCACTATGGAAGGATGGAATCCACTATGGAAGGATGGAAGCCACTACGGAAGGATGGAAGCCACTACGGAAGGTTGGAAGCCACTATGGAAGGATGGATCCACTATGGAAGGATGGAAGCTACTACGGAAGGTTGGAATCCACTATGGAAGGATGGAATCCACTATGGAAGGATGGAAGCCACTACGGAAGGTTGGAAGCCACTATGGAAGTGTGGAATCCACTACGGAAGAATGGAATCCACTATGGAAGGATGGAAGCTACTATGGAAGGATGGAATCCACTATGGAAGGATGGAATCCACTATGGAAAGATTGAAGCCACTATGGAAGGGTGGAAGCTACTATGGAAGGATGGAATCCACTATGGAAGGGTGGAATCCACTATGGAAGGGTGGAATCCACTATGGAAGGGTGGAATCCACTATGGAAGGATGGAATCCACTATGGAAGGATGGAATCCACTATGGAAGGATGGAATCCACTATGGAAGGATGGAAGCTACTATGGAAGGATGGAATCCACTATGGAAGGATGGAATCCACTATGGAAGGATGGAATCCACTATGGAAGGATGGAATCCACTATGGAAGGATGGAATCCACTATGGAAGGATGGATCCACTATGGAAGGATGGAATCCACTATGGAAGGATGGAAGCCACTATGGAAGGGTGGAATCCACTATGGAAGGATGGAATCCACTATGGAAGGGTGGAATCCACTATGGAAGGATGGAATCCACTATGGAAGGATGGAATCCACTATGGAAGGGTATCTGTGTTTCTATCAGTGTTGTGTTCTTCTCCAATATACTGCATTTTGTGAGTGTGTAGATTGTAGACATGTCTATTGTTTCTTAAAGTAGAAGACTCCCCAGTATTACACACATACACACTCTTTTACACACAGCCTTAGTGGCATCGTTAGGAGTATCAGCTCATTCCTCCATAGGTCAATGACAGCTTGACAGGCGACAAGAAAACGCTCCCTGCCGAAACACTCAACCTCTCCCCTCCCCTTCTCTCCTCTCTTCCTCCTCTCCCTCTTCTTCCTCTCCCTTGCCTTCCTCTCTCTTTTCTCCTCTCCTATCCTCTCCATCATGACCCTAACAGATGCAGAGCTCTATTCCCCAAGCTTCTTTATCCCTCCTCCCCTCCTCTCTTCTCCACTGGTTCTCTTTGATGGTTCCACAGGCCCTGTGATGTGCTCTCTGTGTGTAAGCATGTGGTTTTCTGGGGCCTCTGAAAGTGAGTGGCTACCACTCCGGGGCCTGGGCTCTTATTGTGGCTCTCTCTTGGGGCCTGCTGGAACCTCGCCGCAGACAAAATAAATGATGTTTCCCATTAAAACGAGGTGATCTGCTGCTGCTAGGAACAGCTGTTTCGATTTGAGGGCCAGCCAAACATTACGTTAAGGTGTCTCTGTCTTGGTTGTTAAGGTTTCTCTGTCTTGGTTGTTAAGGGGTCTCTCTTGGTTGTTAAGGGGTCTCTCTTGGTTGTTAAGGTGTTTCTGTCTTGGTTGTTAAGGTGTCCGTGTCTTGGTTGTTAAGGTGTCTCTCTTGGTTGTTAAGGTGTCTCTGTCTTGGTTGTTAAGGTGTCTGTGTTTGTTGGTGCCACAGACGTGCACACATGCAGGCACACACACACATACTAAATCCCCACCCATCTTCCCTCCAGATTGGGAGGTTGTAACAGCTTTTTGTTTGTCACACAAAGCGTCCAACGTGCTTCTCTTCTGACTCAAGGACAAACCGTATTTAGCTGCTGTGGTTATGGGGGCGGCTTGAAATCACCCACTTCAAAAGTACCCAACCAGACAATACTCATTTCTGGACTTTCATTAATTTATTTCACCCTCATTTATACAAGTAAATCCATTTTGTCCCATTATTCATACATATCTACCTCAATAACCTTTTACCCCTGCACATCGACTTGGTCCTGGTTCTCCGTGTTTATAGCCATGTTATCGGAACTCATTCCGGGGCTCCTGAGTGGCGCAGCGGTCTAAGGCAATGCATTTCCATACTGGAGGCTTCACTACAGACCCTGGTTTGATTCCAGGCTGTATCACAATAGGCTGTGATTGGGTGGCGCACAATTAGCCTAGGTTTGGCCGGGGTAGGCCGTCATTGTAAATACGAATTTTAACTGACTTGCCTAGTTAAATAAAGGTTAAATAAATAGTGGATTTATTCCTTGTGTTCATGTTTTTTCTATGTCTTTCTCCATGCATTGTTGAAGAGCCTGTAAGGAAGGATTTCACTGTTAGTCTACACCTGTTGTTTACCAAGCATGTGACAATTAACTTTTCATTGGATTTAGAACAGATTGTTATTTGCAATGCTAACCTGTCAAGAAGCACAGCACAGCAACCACTACATTTGGGACTCCTCAATATCACTTCTCCCCAAAATGGTGGCTTAGTTGACTGCATGTACAGTGCCTTTGGAAAGTATTCAGACCCGTTGACTTTTTCCAACATATTGAGGCAGCAGGGTAGCCTAGTGGTTAGAGTGTTGGACCAGTGGGCCAGTAACCAAAAGGTTGCTAGATCAAATCCCTGAGCTAACAAGATACAAATCAGTCATTATGCACCTGAACAAGGCAGTTAACCCACTGTTCCTAGGCTGTCATTGTAAATACAAATTTGTTCTTAACTGACTTGCCTAGTTAAATAAAGATTAAATAAAACATTTCAAATGTATTAAATAAATACAAATCCCAGCAGTCTACACACAATACCCCATAATGACAAAGCAAAAACTGGTTTTTAGAAATGTTTGCAAATTTATTTGAAAACCCCCCCCAGAAATACCTGTTTTACATAAGTATTCAGACCCTTTGCTATGACACTCAACATTGAGCTCCTGCTTCTGTTGATCATCCTTGAGATGTTTCCAAACTGAGCAATCGGGGAGAAGGGCCTTGGTCAGGGAGGTGACCAAGAACCCCATGGTCACTCTGACAGAGCTCTGGACTTCCTCTTTGGAGATGGAAGAACCTTCCAGAAGGACAAACATCTCTGCAGCACTCCACCAATCAGGCCTTTATGGTAGAGTGGCCAGACAGAAGCCACTCCTCAGTAAAAGGCACATGACAGCCCACTTGCAGTTTGTCAAAAGGCAACTAAAGACTCTCAGACCATGAGAAACAAGATTCTCTGGTCTGTTGATACAAAGATTGAACTGTTTGGCCTGAATGCCGAGCATCATGTCTGGAGGAAACCTTGCACCATCCCTACGGTGAAGCATGGTGGTGGCAGCATCATGCTGTGGGGATGTTTTTCAGCGGCAGGGACTGGGAGACTAGTCAGGATCGATGCAAGATGAACGAAGCAAAGAACAGAGAGATCCTTAATGAAAACTTGCTCCAGAGCACTCAGGACCTCAGACTGGGGCAAAGGTTCACCGTCCAACAGGACAACAACCCTAAGCACACAGCCAAGACAACACAGGAGTGGCTTCGGGACAAGCCTCTGAATGTCCTTGAGTGGCCCAGCCAGAGCCCGGATTTGAACCTGATCGAACCTCTCTGGAGAGACCTGAAAATTGCTGTGCAGCAACGCTCCCCATCCAACCTGACAGAGCTTGAGAGGATCTGCAGACAAGAATGGGAGAAACTCCCCAAATACAGGTGTGCGAAGCTTGTAGCGTCATACCCAAGAAGACTTAAGGCTGTGTTCGCTGCCAAAGGGTCTGAATACTTATGTTAATGTGATATTTCTATTTTTTATAGGGTGTTGTGTGTAGATTGATGAGGAAAAAACTTAATCAAGTTTACAATAAGGCTGTAATGTAACAAAATGTGGAAAAAGTCAAGGGGTCTGAAGGCACTGTACATGGATCCAGACTAGGGCTGTTACGGTGACCATATTACCGCCACACCGGCAATTGCTAGTCATGTCACCAGTGAAATTCCACGTGACTGCTGAGTCTCCATAACTAGGCTTCTCCAAAACTGTTATCTGATGCCGCTGATGGTCATTAGTAGCCTACCAAACTTGCTAACGGCCAATCGCCATCGCCTGGTACTCAGCACTCTATTGTCCCTCTAATCATTCCGCGCACGTAACAAATAAACTTTGATTTGATTTGAAATCAATGCAAATGCAATCAAAAATCAAATCAAACACTTCATGAGAGTCCTGGCATTCAGAGTTTGAGTAGAATAGGATCACCAAAGATTTTTCTATAACTAAACCAAAATAGACCACAGCTTGTCGTTTCCAATGGTAACAAATGAGTCCTAGTGGGCAGAACAAGCAAGGAGGTGGGCAGAGCCAAGCACGCACTAGCAATATCCTATTGGCTTATTCTAATATGCATCTGCATATTTCTGTTAGGGAACACCTACTCTGTGAACTGCGCGTATGCAATAGCTCAATTCGCCTTTGCAATCCTTCTAAACAGCGCAATTTAAAAAAAACATTTGCAAACGGTAAAGTCTACAAAAGTTAGTCCATTCTGTTCATAACAGATTCTAGTTTTTGGAACATAAAACTGTATTGAGATCAACGTCGGCCAAAATCCATCTCGTTCCATCTTCTCCCACTTCCCGCCGGTGGACTTCCTCTCACTACCATATTCAAATCAAATCAAATTGTATTGGTTACATACACATGGTTAGCAGATGTTAATTTAAGGCTAGGCCCCTTTTTTCTCAATTTCTGCCTGAATGACGTACCCAAAGTAAACTGCCTGTTGCTCAGGCCCAGAAGCCAGGATATGCATTTAATTGGTACCATTGGAGAAAAAAACACTTTTAAGTTTGTAGAAATGTTGAAATAATGTAGGAGAATATAACACAATAGATATGGTAGGAGAAAATCCAAAGAAAAACCAACCAGAATGTTATTTTTGAGAGAGACCATGCTTTTACAATGGAAAGTATAGGGGCATACTGAATTCTAGCTCCCAGGATGCAATTCCTATGGCTTCCACAGGGGGTCAGCAGTCTATGTTCATGGTCTCAGGCTTGTAACTTCCAAAACGAATAAGAAATATCAGTTTTCGTACAGGCACACAGTCTTGGAAAATCGTGTTTGGGCTCGTCATGAAGACAAGACGCACCTGCTAAAATCAGTTTCCTATTAAACATACTTCTTTCCGTAAGAAATATTATAGTTTGATTACATTTTATGGTATCTGAGGAGTAAATAGTAACATATTTTGACTTGTTGAAACAAAGTTAAAGGGTAGATTTTTGGATTCCTTTCTCTGCATGTTGAACAAGTGTGTTACTCAAATCGATGGCGCCAACTAAACTGACTTTTTGGGATATATCTAACAAAACGACACTACATGTTATATGTGTTATTTTATCGCTATTTATGAATTTAGGAAACCTGTGCCGGTGGAAAAATATTTTGTGGGGCGCCGTCCTCAAACAATTGCATGGCATGCTTTCGCTGTAATAGTTACTGTAAATCGGACAGTGCAGTTGGATTAACAAGAATTTAAGCTTTCAACTGATATAAGACACTTGTATGTACCTAAATGTTTAAACATAATGTTTATGAATATTAGCGCAGTAATATCTAACAAGTAATCTAACAATTCCACAACAACTACCTAATACACACAAATCTAAAGGGGTGAATGAGAATACTGTATGTACATATTAGTATATGGATGAGTGATGGCCGAGCAGCATAGGCAAGGTGCAGTAGATACAGTACATACATGTGATATGAGTAAAGTAAGATATGTAAACATTATTAAAAGTGGCATTATTTAAAGTGGCATTGTTTAAAGTGACCAGTGATCCATATATTAAAAGTGTCCAGTGATTGGGTCTCAATGTAGGCAGCAGCCTCTCTGAGTTGGTGATTGCTGTTTAGCAGTCTGATGGCCTTGAGATAGAAGCTGTTTTTCAGTCTCTCGGTCCCAGCTTTGATGCACCTGTACTGACCTCGCCTTCTGGATGGTAGCGGGGTGAACAGGCAGTGGCTCTGATGGTTGTTGTCCTTGATGATCTTTTTGGCCTTCCTGTGACATCGGGTGCTGTAGGTGTCATGGAGGGCAGGTAGTTTGCCCCGGTGTTGCGTTGTGCAGACTGCACCACCCTCTGGAGAGCCTTGCGGTTGAGGGCTGTGCTGTTTCCTTACCAGGCTGTAATACAGCCTGACATGATGCTCTCGATTGTGCATCTGTAAAAGTTTGTCAGGGTTTTCCACCTTCTCCACTGCTGTCCCTTCGATGTGGATGGGGGGGGGGTGCTCCCTCTGCTGTTTCCTGAAGTCCACGATCATCTTTGTTTTGTTGACGTTAAGTGAGAGGTTGTTTTCCTGACACCACATTCCGAGTGCCCTCACCTCCTCCCTGTAGGCTGTCTCGTTGTTGTTGGTAATCAAGCCCACTACTGTTGTGTCATCTGCAAACTTGATGATTGAGTTGGAGGCGTGCGTGGTCACGCAGTCGTGGGTTAACAGGGAGTTCAGGAGGGGGCTGAGCACGCACCCTTGTAGTGCCCCAGTGTTGAGGGTCAGCAAAGTGGAGATGTTGTTTCCTACCTTCACCACCTGGGGGCGGCCCATCAGAAAGTCCAGGACCCAGTTGCACAGGGCGGGGTTGAGACCCAGGGCCTTCAGCTTGATGATGAGCTTGGAGGATACTATGGTGTTGAATGCTGAGCTGTAGTCAATGAACAGCATTCTTACATAGGCATTCCTTTTGTCCAGATGGGATAGGGCAGTGTGCAGTGTGATGGCGTTTGCGTCGTCTGTCGACCCGTCTGTGGACCGTCGTCTGTGGACTGAAGTGGGTCTAGGGTGGCCGGTAAGGTGGAGGTGATAGGATCCTTGACTAGTCTCTCATATTTGGTATTGAGTGGAACCGCCAACCGGATGCTTCGCATTCATACATCCAGTGAAATGTGTCATTGTTCTGTGTGTGGGATCACCTGTTGCTCAGTGAGAGCCAGCTCCTCATAGCTGGTTGGTCCATGGAATGAAATAAGTGTTCCTATAAGCCCATGTTGCACAAAATTGCTATGTTATGTAATTGCGTGAGAAAATTGGGTTTTGATGGCCTCTATTAAAAAGAGGAGGATCCCATCAGCTTTCTATAGGCTAGGCATACTATATTTATTTCTCAACATTCCTAATATTAAGCACATTGCTTATCTTTTCAACCTGAGTAGCCTACTTGGCTGTCATGAAAATTAACCGCTATTCAAGTGGATTACGGATTACGTCTTTTTTGCCCCTGTTCTGACAGGTGCACAATAATGACCCATTCTAAAACAAAACTTCACATATGCAATATTTAGTACATGTAAAGACAAGATTAAATTGAGAATAGTCTCATGCGTGAGAATATCATGAACGAATGATGCACAGCGTATGCAGTCGTAAGAAGCAGCAAATTCATTTTTTTGCAATTTTTTCAAATGATAGTGGCATGCATCATATGGTCTAGCCCATAGGGCTTATATGCTTTGATAAGGTTTGTATCACAACCTAAAGTGGCCAAATAACCCTATGTATAGCCTAATGGCCCGGGACCCCTTGAACAGGGTTGATGAGCCCATAGCCTACAGAGCCTAGTGAAACGTGTTTTTCAACCCAGTCATTGTGCACAGAGTTTTGACTGGCTACTACTTAAAAGAGGGTCCCAGCTTTCTCGTGCTGCTACCAGTATATTTATTGCTAAATTATTCAAATTAAGCACGTTAATCCGCTTTAAAACCTGGCATATTACAAACGTAAACGCACATGACCTCCATTCTCCCTTCCAGTGCTACGGATGACATGTTATTTTTTATGGGTCATTCTAAAGCAAAAATAATTCCACACATATATTAGTAGTCTATATGTAAAGACCAGATTAAATTGAGAATAGTCTGTCGGGTAAGAATATTATCAAGTGCTTGTCAAATTGTGAATGAGAGACTGATGAAGTGTGTGCAGCCTGTGCAAAAAACAGAGCAGAGCTCTTTCCGTCATGAGGCCTTAGAAGGTATTAGAAATCAAAGCATATAGCCTAAGGTTTGTATCACAACTAAAGTTGCATGAATAACTATAAATTAAGCATAATATATAGGAAGATCTGTTTCATATCAAAACTTTATTAACCGCTCGACACAGAATATCCACATGTGCACACTCCCTTGGAAATCGTTTGGGGAAAATATCCTTTCTATTATATTCAGCTACTGTTCAATTGAATTCTTCTTACTATAAAATAATATAAAATAATTCCATGAGAATTATAAGCAAATCAGTGTGCACTGATCAGTGTGCACTGCGCCCAAGCCCGCCACAGGAGTCGCTAGTGCGCGATGGGACAAAGACATCCCTGCCATCCAAACCCTCCCTTAACCCGGACGACTCTGGGCCAATTGTGCGCCGCCCCATCGGTCTCTCGGTCGCGGCCGGCTGCGACAGAGTCTGGACTCAAACCAGGATCTCTAGTAGCACAGTTTAGCACTGTGATGCAGTGCCTTAGACCACTGCGCCACTCAGGAGGCCCCATGCTAAACGTGTTTATGTTAATTAACGGTCAATTACCGTGAGACAGGCAGTTATTTGCATGACCGTTACCGGCTGACAAAATTTCATGAACAACACAGCCCTAATCCACACCCCTCCTGTTGACTTGTGACTCAGGTTTGTGGATGGAGTCCAGACCACTCAATGCTTTAGTCCAGACCACTCAATGCTTTAGTCCTGACCACTCAATGCTTTAGTCCAGACCACTCAATGTTTTAGTTTCTGCCAGCAGGTTTGTGGATGCAGTCAAGACCACTCTATGCTTTAGTTTTCCTTTTCAAAGCACTTCATGATTACAGATGTGAGTGCTACTTTGCAGTAGTCATTTTGGCATAAAGCCTTAGAGTTATTGGGAACAGGAATGATGGTAGTCCTTCTAAAACATGTAGGGGTTACAGACTGGAACAAGGAGAGGTTGAAAATTACTGTGAATATACCTGCCAGCTGATCTGCGTATGCTCTTTTGAACGCGGCCTGGAATACCGTCCGGCCCCGTGGCCTTGTAAGTGTTGAACTAATTAAAGTTTGGTGGGGGCCCTCACGTACGGTATGGTACTGTTATTGTCGAAGCGTGCATACGTTAGTCTGGTAGAGAGGCATCGTTGGGCAGATCACGGCTGGGTCTTTGTAATCTGTAATGTACTGTAGCCCCTGCCACATGCAACGAGCATCGGAACCTGTGTAATATGATTCCACTTTATTTCTATATTGTCCTTTTGCTCATTTGATGACTTTGCTGAGGTCATAGCGGGACTTCGTGTACTTGTTCCTGTCTTCAGCTGTAGCCTCACATTTGTCTGCAATGGTCACGTGTGTGGTATACCTGCCCTTTAGTGTAGTGCCAACCTCTGTGTTAATCCAGGGCTTTTGATTGGGGAAGCAGCAAACCTTCAATGTGGGGACAACTTCGCCAATGCATTTCCTTATGAAGCCAGTGACGGAGGTGTTTAGCTCGTCGATGTTATCAGCGGAGTCTCTGAACATATTCCAATCAGCGCTAGCAAAGCAGTCCTATAGCATAATTTCTGATTACCATTTCTCAACGGAACGAGTCACGGGTTGTTCTTGTTTGAGCAATTGGTTGAAGAGCATGCATTTAGTTTTACTTGCATTTAAGAACAGTTGGAGGACACGGAAGGAGAGTTGTATGGCATTGAAGCTAGTCTGGAGGTTAGTTAACACAGTGTCCAAAGAAGGGCCAGAAGTACACAGAATGGTGTCGTCTGCGTAGAGGTGGATCAGAGAATCACCAGCAGCAAGAGCGGCATCATTGATGTATACTGAGAAGAGAGTCGGCCCGAGAATTGAACCCTGTGGCACCCCCATAGAGACTGCCAGAGGTGCGGACAACAGGCCCTCCGATTTGACACACTGAACTCTATCAGAGAAGTAGTTGGTGAACCAGGTGAGGCAGTCATTTGAGAAACCAAGGCTATTGAGTCTGCCGATAAGAATGTGGTGATTGACAGAGTCGAAAGCCTTGGCCAGGTCGATGAAGATGGCTGCACAGTATTGTCTCTTCTCGATGGCAGTTATGATATCGTTTAGGACCTTCAGCGTGGCTGAGGTGCACCCATGACCAGCTCGGAAGCCAGATTGCCTAGCGGAGAAGGTACGGTGGGATACGAAATGGTCGGTGATCTGTTTGTTAACTTGGCTTTCGAAGACCTTAGAAAGGCAGGGTAGGATAGCTATAGGTCTGTAGCAGTTTAGGTCTAGAGTGTCTCCCCCTTTGAAGAGAGGGAAGACCGCGGCAGCTTTCCAATCTTTGGGGATCTCAGACGATACGAAAGAGAGGTTGAACAGGCTAGTAATAGGGGTTGCAACAATTTCGGCAGATAATTTTAAAAAGAGAGGGTCCAGATTGTCTAGCCCGGCTGATTTGTAGGGGTCCAGATTTTGCAGCTCTTTCAGAACATCAGCTAACTGGATTTGGGTGAAGGAGAAATGGGAGAGGCTTGGGCGAGTTGCTGTGGGGGCTGCAGGGCAGTTGACCGGGGTAGGGTTAGCCAGGTGGAAAGCATGGCCAGCCGTAGAAAAATGCTTATTGAAATTCTCAATTATCTTGGATTTATTGGTGGTGACAGTGTTTCCTAGCCTCAGTGCAGTGGGCAGCTGGGAGGATGTGCTCTTATTCTCCATGGACTTTACAGTGTCCCAGAACGTTTGGGAGTTTGTGCTACAGGATGCAAATTTCTGTTTGAAAAAGCTAGCCTTAGCTTTCCTGACTGCTTGTGTATATTGGTTCCTAACTTCCCTGAAAGTTGCCTATCGCGGGGGCTATTTCATGCTAATGCAGTACGCCACAGGATTTTTTTGTGCTGGTCAAGTGCAGTCAGGGCTGGAGTGAACCAAGGGCTATATCTGTTCCTGGTTCTACATTTTTTGAATGGGGCATGCTTATTTAAGATGGTGAGGAAGGCACTTTTAAATAATAACCAGGCATCCTCTACTGATGGGATGAGGTCAATATCCAGGTATCCTGGTTGCTAGGCGATAAGGCGTTGCTCTGCTTTCTTGATATTCCAGTCAACCAGACAGGTCCTACAGGCCCAAGTTTTATCGCACCTGGTCTACTGCCCAGTTTTATGGTCATGTGCTGCGAAGATGGACATTGGCAAATTGCAGTTGGTCCAGAACAGAGCAGCACGTATTGCCCTTAGATGTACACAGAGGGCGAATGTCAATGGCATGCATGGCTCAAAGTTGAGGAGAGATTGCCTGCATCATTATCGGTATTTTTGTTGAAATGTTGACAGCCTGGTCTCAATAACAGTGCATTTGGAAAGTATTCAAGCTTTTTCAAAATGTTGTTACGTTACAGCCTTATTTTAAAATGGATTAAATTGTCCCCCCCATCAATCTACACATAATACCCCATATTGACATCACAATACCCCATAATGACATCACAATACCCCATAATGACATCACAATACCCCATATTGACATCACAATACCCCATAATGACATCACAATACCCCATAATGACATCACAATACCCCATAATGACATCACAATACCCCATAATAACAAAGCAAAATCTGGTTATGATTTTCTCTTTTCTTTTAAAAATAAACTTCAATATCACATTTACATTCAGTACCAGTCAAAAGTTTGCCCTTTGGCAAACTCCAAGCAGGCTGTCATGTGCCTTTTACTGAGGAGTGGCTTCTGTCTGGACACTACCATCTCCACAGAGGAACTTTGGAGCTCTGTCAGAGTGAGCATCGGTTTCTTGGTCACCTCCCTGACCAAGGCCCTTCTCCCTCGATCGCTCAGTTTGGCTGGGCGGCCAGCACTAGGAAGAGTCTTGGTGGTTCCAAACTTCTTCTATTGAAGAATGATGGAAGCCACTGTGTTCTTGGGGATCTTCAATGCTGCAGACATTTTTTGGTACCCTTCCCCAGATCTGTGCCTCGACACAATCCTGTCTTGGAGCTCTACCTACAATTCTTTCGACCTCACGGCTTGGTTTTTGCTCTGACATGCATTGTCAACTGTGGGACCTTAAATAGACAGGTGTGTACCTTTCCAAATCATGTCCAATCAATTGAATTTACCACAAGTGGACTCCAATCAAGTTGTAGAAACATCTCAAGGATGATCAGTAGAAACAGGATGCACCTGAGCTTAATTTTGAGTCTCATAGCATAGGTTCTGAATAGTTGTGTACAGTTGAAGTCGAAAATTAATATACACTTAGTCATTTAAACTAGTTTTTCAACCACTGCACAAATTTCTTGTTAACAAACTATAGTTTTGGCAAGTCGGTCAGGACATCTACTTTGTGCATGACACAAGTAATTTTTCCAACAATTGTTTACAGACATATTATTTCATTTATAATTCCCTGTATCACAATTCCAGTGGGTCAGAAGTTTACATACACTAAGTTGGCTGTGCCTTTAAACAAATTCCAGAAAATGATGTAATGGCTTTAGAAGCTTCTGATAGGCTAATTGACATCATTTGAGTCAATTGGAGGTGTACCAGTGGATATATTTCAATCCCTATCTTCAAACTCAGTGCCTCTTTGCTTGACATCATGGGAAAATCAAAATAAATCAGCCAAGACCTCAGAAAAAAAATTCTAGACCTCCACAAGTCTGGTTCATCCTTAGGAGCAATTTCCAAACACTTGAAGGTACCACGTTCATCTGTACAAACAATAATACGCAAGTATAAACACCATGGGACCACACAGCCGTCATACCGCTCAGGAAGGAGACGCGTTCTGTCTCCTAGAGATGAATGTACTTTTGTGCAAAAAGTGCAAATCAATCCTAGAGCAACAGCAAAGGACCTTGTGAAAGTGCTGGAGGAAACAGGTACAAAAGTATCTATATCCACAGTAAAAAGAGTCCTATATTGACATAACTTGAAAGGCCGCTCAGCAAGGAAGAAGCCATTGCTCCAAAACCGCCATAAAAAAGCAAGATTACGGTTTGCAACTGCACACGGGGACAAAGATTGTACTTTTTGGAGAAATGTCCTCTGGTCTAATGAAACAAAAATAGAACTGTTTGGCCATAATGACCATCGTTATGTTTGGAGGAAAAAGGGGGAGACTTGCAAGCCGAAGAACACCATTCCAACCGTGAACCACGGGCGTGGCAGCATCATGTTGTGGGGGTGCCTTGCTGCTGGAGGGACAGGTGCACTACACAAAATAGATGGCATCATGAGGACGGAAAATTATGTGGATATATTGAAGCAACATCTCAAGACATCAGTCAGGAAGTTAAAGCTTGGTCACAAATGGGTCTTCCAAATGGACAATGACCCCAAGCATACTTCCAAAGTTGTGGCAAAATGGCTTAATGACAACAAAGTCAAGGTATTGGAGTGGCCATCACAAAGCCCTGACCTCAATCCTATATAAAATGTGTGAGCAGAACTGAAAAAGCGTGTGCGAGCAAGGAGGCCTACAAACCTGACTCAGTTACACCAGCTCTGCTCTCTACTATTATTCTGACATTTCACATTCTTAAAATAAAGTTGTGATCCTAACTGACCTAAGACAGGGAATTTGTACTAGGATTTAATGTCAGGAATTGTGAAAAACTGAGTTTAAATGTATTTGGCTAAGGTGTATGTAAACTTCAGACTTCAACTGTAAATATGGTATTTTTGTTTTTTATTTTTAATACATTTGCAAATAAGTCTAAAAACCTGTTTTTGCTTTGTCATTATGGGTTATTTTGTATTGATTGATGAGGGGAAAAATATTATTTAATCCATTTTAGAATAAGGCTGTAATGTAACAAAATGTAGAAAAAGGAAAGGGGTCTGAATACTTTCCCAATGTACTGTATATTATGTTCTTATGTTTTCTATTTGTTGTTGTTTTGTTTCCTGTTTGGATCCCAGGAAGAGGAGCCGCTGCCTTGGCAACAGCTAATTGGGGATCCTAATAAAATACTAAATATTCTCCTGCCTTCTGTTCTGTGTTATTTCTTTATTTCTGTGTTTTTTCCTCAGCCCTCCATCAGTGGGGCACAATTCAAGGCTGCAGGGAGCCACAGGAGACGGAGGCCTGCTCAGGCCAAAACTGCAGCACTGGGTTCCCTCAGAGTTCACTTCCCCCACTGTGTGTTGGTGTGTGTGTGTGGGTTGGTGTGAGTAGGCTGGCTGGGTGTGTGTGCGTGCATGCTAGATGGAGGGTAAGTAATATGTGTGTTTCTAGCGTCAGTGGGTCAATCAGCGAGTGTTTCTTTCCTCAAACTGTCTAGAGACTTGGAACCTCCATTTAAAATACATTGTATCTTATTTTTTGTGTCTGTCTGTGATAATCTGTGTGTACTGTGAATGTGTGTTCACCTTCTTTCTCTTGGTATGTGTGTGTGTGTGTGTGTGTGTGTGTGTGTGTGTGTGTGTGTGTGTGTGTGTGTGTGTGTGTGTGTGTGTGTGTGTGTGTGTGTGTGTGTGTGTGTGTGTCTTAGTGTGCGTGCATCTATCTGTGCACTTGTATGTGTGTGTGTGTGTGTGTGTGTGTGTGTGTTTGCTTGTTGCACGTCAGCATGTCTGTGTGTGTGTGTGTGTGTGTGTGTGTGTGTGTGTGTGCGCGCATTCTCATTAGTGTGTGTGTGTGTGTGTTTCACTATCCCATAGCTACCCCCAGCTGGCAGATGTGACCTTGAGCGGCATTCATTCCTATGTTGATTTATCAAATATTCCGTCTCCATGGCCCACAGTGTATTCTCACCTGACAAAGGCACATTTCACCACTTAACATGTACCCTTATTTAAAAAGCCACGATGGCACAGTAATCTTCCATACACGTATCCTGTCAGTGTCATGATGAAACGGTTTAGGTTAATTCATCTTCTAAATATCATTTTAACTCTGTCATAGTGTTATGGTTTGATGTCTACATTTTATTCACCAAATCATAGCACTTTCAAGATTGTCCTAATCAGATCTTGAATAAATATAATTTTAATGAGAGTTGAATGTATTGGGGGCGGTGTGTGTTGAAAAGTGTTGATTCAAAAAGAGTTCAACACGTAAGTTCAGCAGAAGCATTGAGGATTTCACAGCTTTTTACTTTGTTACATATATTTTTCTTCTCGTGGCTATCTCACCGTTGGCGAACCAAAGATCCGATTTCCTACAGGACCTTTGTTGTCCACAGGACATTGTTGGACGTCTTTGTCCCTCCAGTTCCCACATGTCTTTGTCCCTCCAGTTCCCACATGTCTTTGTCCCTCCAGTTCCCATATGTCTTTGTCCCTCCAGTTCCTACATGTCTTTGTCCCTCCAGTTCCCATATGTCTTTGTCCTTCCAGTTCCTACATGTCTTTGTCCCTCCAGTTCCTACATGTCTTTGTCCCTCCAGTTCCTACATGTCTTTGTCCCTCCAGTTCCCATATGTCTTTGTCCTTCCAGTTCCTACATGTCTTTGTCCTTCCAGTTCCTACATGTCTTTGTCCCTCCAGTTCCTACATGTCTTTGTCCCTCCAGTTCCCACATGTCTTTGTCCCTCCAGTTCCCATATGTCTTTGTCCCTCCAGTTCCTACATGTCTTTGTCCCTCCAGTTCCTACATGTCTTTGTCCCTCCAGTTCCTACATGTCTTTGTCCCTCCAGTTCCCACATGTCTTTGTCCCTCCAGTTCCCATATGTCTTTGTCCCTCCAGTTCCTACATGTCTTTGTCCCTCCAGTTCCTACATGTCTTTGTCCCTCCAGTTCCTACATGTCTTTGTCCCTCCAGTTCCCATATGTCTTTGTCCCTCCAGTTCCTACATGTCTTTGTCCGTCCAGTTCCTACATGTCTTTGTCCCTCCAGTTCCTACATGTCTTTGTCCCTCCAGTTCCCATATGTCTTTGTCCCTCCAGTTCTACATGTGACGAGTATCATCTCTCTTACTGTGGAGTTAGCCAAACAAGGAGAAAACAAGTTTTCTGAAAGACTTGGGCGCTACCGTTTTAACGGCATACCGACATTCTTGAAATCGATGTTCAATCCGTCTCTTTCGCTAAATGGATTTCTGAAGTACTGGTTGGCATGGTCAGACATAACCTTGAGTTATTTTTTTATGTGAGCTCTGTCGGATTTAAGTGGTGGTATGACATGAACAGGACTGAATGCATGTTCCTCATTTCTCGACTTTGAAAAATATCCCGGGCAATTAATGGCATGCTGCAAGCGAGGTTCAGGCCCTCAACAAAAAAAAAAATCAATTTTTTCCTTTTCCTTTTAATTTTTTTTGTTAGTGTCTAATAATGAGAATATTGAGAAACACACAGCTTAATGCTGTAGGGTTCCTACCTCATGTGTATTTATGTATTGTGCATGCATCTAAATGAATAGGCCATCTAAATGAAAAACCCGCTGTATTTTGCATGTTAAGGTTAGGCTTTTGCATAACAATCAGACCAATCCTTTTCAAAACGTTGGCCTATTCATTTGAGTCATACATTTTTTAAGTTTGTCTAAAGGGCTGCGAACAATGTGCTGCTGTCGGTGTTGTAAACTCGGCTAATTGATCCTCCAATGAGTGGCTTCTTACTCTCATAACTGAGCTTCTAAAGCCTTTAAACATCAAAGCCTCTACACAGATATACTGTATCTGGTGTTTTCTCTGGTAAACATCAAAGCCTACACAGATATACTGTATCTGGTGTTTTCTCTGGTAAACATCAAAGCCTACACAGATATAGTGTATCTGGTGTTTTCTCTGGTAAACATCAAAGCCTACACAGATATAGTGTATCTGGTGTTTTCTCTGGTAAACATCAAAGCCTACACAGATATAGTGTATCTGGTGTTTTCTCTGGTAAACATCAAAGCCTACACAGATATAGTGTATCTGGTGTTTTCTCTGGTAAACATCAAAGCCTACACAGATATACTGTATCTGGTGTTTTCTCTGGTAAACATCAAAGCCTACACAGATATAGTGTATCTGGTGTTTTCTCTGGTAAACATCAAAGCCTACACAGATATAGTGTATCTGGTGTTTTCTCTGGTACGGTATATGAAACTGGCTTGAAAAAACACTAAAAGGGGCAAGCTGCAGTTGTTATATCAATATTCAGACTTATAATTTAATGATACATAACCCATTGATTCTTGAAGAATATAACTTATAAATGTTTTATTTAGGCAAGTTAGTTAAGAACAAATTCTTATTTACAATGACGGCCTACACCGACCAAACCCTGACAACGCTGGGCCAATTGTGCGCTGCCCTATGGGACTCCCAATCACAGCCGGTTGTGATACAGCCTGGATTCGAACCAGGGTCTGTAGTGACGCCTCTTGCACTGAGATACAGTGCCTTAGACCCCTGCACCACTCAGTAGTCACATTAATGCCTCATAAGTTTAGTTATTTTCCCAATCAGAAACCAAAATATAAGCTTGTGTTTACTCCAATGTTTATAAACAAAGTAAATGTAAACACACACTTTATAGCCTCAAAACATGGTTAAAACGATGATGTTGATATATCATGGATGGTCAGTCCTTGCATCCATAGCTTTGTCTAGGAATTTGATAGTGGTGACATTTCTCCAGTCCCAAACCTCAGCTTTTAACTGAAACAGTGGTGGAGATTCTCTTTGTTATTGTTTCAACTGCAGATCTCCCCTTTAAAGGAACAGTATTAAAAAGCTGTTTAACATTGCTGCCTTCCACTTGTTTGTTATTGTTTTGGAGGACAGAGGGTCTTTACGAGTGTCAAATCTAAGATGAAGAGGTTCAGGCGTGCTGATTTCCGTAAATCCAATGACAGTTGTTTTTTTGTGTGTTTGCTTTGAGACATGATTTTTTGTATTTAACTTGTAATACTACGACAGAGGAAGACAATCAGTGGGAGTGCACCTTTAAGTCACATTTCTCACAAAGACATCCAATGGAACTATACGTCACTAAAAGTGATGTTAATCTAAAAGTAATGTATTCTTCTAAGACGTGAATTCTCTTCAGTCAAGAGTCACACTAACACAAACACTAAACTGAATATGCGCAAACTAGACTAGACCATGCCACTGGGCTTTTCCATGGCAGGGCAGAAGGCAATATACCACAGAGTGGCATAACTTGGCGAGAACGGTCCTCTCCTGTAAATGTTGTGCTCCGTGGAACCAGTTCCTGGGTTTTAACTCCTGTCTGTCTATTTCGGATGGCTCTCTTCTGTTGAGTGGCATTTTCTCCCAGTCTTGGAGGAAGTCCAAGGGCTCTATTCAGTCTATCACACTGAATAGAGAAATAGGCAATTCCTTTATTGAGCCGACATCATCTGCAGAATTTACGCGGGAAACATCGATTTTTCAATCAAGCTTTAACGCTGAATATCTACGATGTTGGATTGAATAGATTCCCCAAGTCCTTTTCATTCTCTTCTGGTTGGCTTAGTGTTGTGGAAGTGTCAGGAAACTACCATTATGAGAACAACATGCATGATATGGTGCCATATGCTTAAGTGGTTGAGATACAAGAGAGATTCAACTCCAGGGTGTATCGACGTTGAGGGGGCGGGGGGGGGGGGGGAGGTCATTTAGAAACTGACAGTGATGTGTGTGTGTGTGTGTGTGTGTGTGTGTGTGTGTGTGCGCGCGCGCGTGCGTGCGTGCGTGCGTGTGTGTGTGTGTGTGTACTAGAAAGAGGGAAACTGTGTTTCTTTTTTGTTGCTTCCAATCTATTAATTTGTTCATGTCTTTCCTGTTGTCTCAGACTTGGAGCTTCCGTTGTACTACTGCTACCTTCAGAGATGCGAGTAGCATACGTTTGTGAGTGTTTTTACCTGAGGCTGCCCTTGTTAGTGTTTGTGTTTAAATGTAAATACATTATTTATTTTCAAAAAAATTCACAGGGAGTAAAAAAACAGGCTTAAAATTAATGCATGTACAAACAGGCTAGAGACCGAGCACTGCAAGCAAAGCTGGGTATAGGCCTAGTTAGTTTACATAGTAAGGAGTGTTCTGTAGCTAGCAGACAGGTAGTCTGTGACCAACATATGCAATTTCATCATAGTAATGATAATAAAAATCACTATAATTGACTGATATTACTTAACTACAACCAAAGCTACTAATAGATATACACTAAATTACCAAAAGTATGTGGACACTTGCTCGTCGAACATTTCATTCCAAAATCATGAGCATTAATATGGAGTTGGTCCCCCCTTTGCTGCTATAACAGCCTCCACTCTTCTGGGAAGGATTTCCACTAGATGTTGGAACATTGCTGTGGGGACTTGCTTCCATTCAGCCACAAGAGCATTAGTGATGTCTGGCACTGATGTTGGGCGATTAGGCCTGGCTCGCAGTCGGCGTTCCAGTTCATCCCAAAGGTGTTCGATGGGGTTGAGGTCAGGGCTCTGTGCAAACCAGTCAAGTTCATCCACACCGATCTCGACAAAACATTTCTGTATGGACCTCGCTTTGTGCACGGGGGAATTGTCATGCTGAAACAGGAACTCTTCCCCAAACTCTTACCACAAAGTTGGAAGCACAGAATCGTCTAGAATGTCATTGTATGCTGTAGCGTTAAGATTTCCCTTCACTGGAACATAAGGGGCCTAGCCAAAACCATGAAAAACAGCCCCAGACCATTATTCCTCCTCCACCAAACCTTACTGTTGGCACTATGCAATCGTTCAGGTAGCGTTCTCCTGGTATCCGCCAAACCCAGATTCATCCGTTGGACTGCCAGATGGTGAAGCGTGATTCATCACTCCAGAGAACACATTTCCACTGTTCCAGAGTCCGATGGCAGCGAGCGTTTACACCACTCCAGCCGAGGTTTGGCATTGCGCATGGTGATCTTAGGCTTGTATGCGGCTGCTCAGCCATGGAAACCCATTTCATGAAGCTCCCGACGAACAGTTATTGTGCTGACGTTGCTTCCAGAGGCAGTTTGGAACTCTGTAGTGAGTGTTGCAACCCAGGACAGATGATTTTTTACACGCTACGCTCACTCTGCGGCTGAGCTTGTTGGAAAGGTGGCATCCTATGACAGTGCCACGTTGAAAGTCACGTAATGTTTTGTCTATGGAGATTGCATGGCAGTGCTCAATGCTATACACCTGTCAGCAACGGGTTGAAATAGCCAAATCCACTAATTTGAAGGGGTGTCCACATACTTTTGTATAATGTGTCTTTATTTCATTGGGCCGGATAAATAGTGAGACATGGAATCGTCAGTCAGGTTGCACTGCAATGTATAACCGTGTGCACTAACACAACATTAGTCCATTTAAATAATGACAATAGTAGAAGTAAGTTAGTTTTGAATTAATCTATGTGTCCACAAAGATGTGTCCATTTGTTTGGAAGGGTTATTTTATGTTTTAACCACGTACACGTGCACACACACACACACCAGTCTTTCACTGTGCCTTTTGCCTCTTCTTGACACGAGTCCCCTCCCAAAGTCATGAAGGCCTTACCATGTACATGTAGCCTTAACGTACCCATGATGGACATCAAGCTCACGTCAAAACCCTCCAGAAAACCTATGGCTTTTTATACGGTGCATTCAGAAATTATTCAGACCTCTTTTTCCACATTTCATTACATTACAGCTTTATTCTAAAACGGATTCAATTGTTTGTTTTTCCTCATCAATCTAAACACAGCACCCCATAATGAAAAATAAAAAACAGGTTTAGACATTTTATTACAAATGCAAAACTGAAATATCACATTTATGTAAGTATTCAGACCCTTTACTCAGTACTTTGTTGAAGCACCTTTGGCAGCGATTACAGCCTCAAGTCTTCTTGGGTAGGACGCTACAAACTTGGCATACCTGTATTTGGGGAGTTTCTCTCATTCTTCTCTGAAGATCCTCTCAAGCTCTGTCAGGTTGGGTGGGGAGAGTCATTGCACAGCTATTTTCAAGTCTCTCCAGAGATGTTCGATCTGGTCCAAGTCTGGGCTCTGGCTGGGCCAGCATGACGCTGCCACCACATACCAGGTTTCCTCCAGACGTGAGGCATTCAGGCCAAAGAGTTCAATCTTGGTTTCATCAGACCAGAGATTCTTGTTTCTCATGGTCTGAGAGACTTTAGGTGCCTTTTGGCAAACTCCAAGCGGGCTGTCATGTGCCTTTTACTGAGGAGTGGCTTCCGTCTGGCCACTACTATAAAGCCCTGATTGGTGAAGTGCCAGCTCTAGGAAGCGTCTTTGTGGTTCCAAACGTCTTCCATTTAAGAATGATGGAAGCCACTGTGTTCTTGGGGACCTTTAATACTGCAGACATTTTTTGATACCCTTCCCCAGATCTGTGCCTCAACATAATCTTGTCTCGGAGCTCTACGGACAATTCCTTCGACCTCATGGCTTGGTCTTTGCTCTGACATGCACTGTCAACTGTGGGACCTTATATAGACAGGTGTGTGCCTTTCCAAATCATGTCCACTCAATTGAATATACCAGGGGCGCAACTTTCACTGGGGACTAGGGGGATATGTCCCCCCCCCCACATTCTGAAATTGCATTTTTGTCCCATCCAGTTTTATAATTGTAATGTGATACAAAACGAGGAAACGGTGTGCTTTAGGACCATGTGGACACCTCCGAGCAGTCAAGTAGGCTGTTTGGAGTGTTTATCGGACTAGATAAAAACGTTTTTTTTACAGGTATTCCCCCACCCCCCACTTCTAAAACCAAAGTTGCACCCCTGTAATGCACCACAGGTGGACTCCAATCAAGTTGTAAAAACATCTCAGGGAAGGTAAATGGCAACAGGATGGGCTTGAGCTCAATTTCGAGTCTCACAGCAAAGGGTCTGAATACTTATGTAAATAATTTTTTAATATTGTTTTTAATGAATTAGTTAAAATAAAAAAATAAAAAACGTTTTTGCTTTGCCATTATGGGGTTTTGTGTGTAGATTGATGAGGACAACAATAAACGTATTCCATTTTAGGATAAGGCTGGAATGTAACAAAATGTGGAAAAGCGAAAGGGGTCTGAATACTTTTAGAATGCACTGCTTATATAGACTGACCTGTCTCACTGCTTATATAGACTGACCTGTCTCACTGCTTATATAGACTGACCTGTCTCACTGCTTATATAGACTGACCTGTCTCACTGCTTATATAGACTGACCTGTCTCACTGCTTATATAGACTGACCTGTCTCACTGCTTATATAGACTGACCTGTCTCACTGCTTATATAGACTGACCTGTCTCACTGCTTATATAGACTGACCTGTCTCACTGCTTATATAGACTGACCTGTCTCAGTGTGTATATAGACTGACCTGTCTCACTGCTTATATAGACTGACCCGTCTCACTGCTTATATAGACTGACCCGTCTCACTGCTTATATAGACTGACCCGTCTCACTGCTTATATAGACTGACCCGTCTCACTGCTTATATAGACTGACCCGTCTCACTGCTTATATAGACTGACCCGTCTCAGTGTGTATATAGACTGACCTGTCTCAGTGTGTATATAGACTGACCTGTCTCAGTGTCTATATAGACTGACCTGTCTCTGTGTCTATATAGACTGACCTGTCTCTGTGTCTATATAGACTGACCCGTCTCACTGCTTATATAGACTGACCCGTCTCACTGCTTATATAGACTGACCCGTCTCACTGCTTATATAGACTGACCCGTCTCAGTGTGTATATAGACTGACCTGTCTCAGTGTGTATATAGACTGACCTGTCTCAGTGTGTATATAGACTGACCTGTCTCAGTGTGTATATAGACTGACCTGTCTCAGTGTGTATATAGACTGACCCGTCTCTGTGTCTATATAGACTGACCCGTCTCAGTGTCTATATAGACTGACCCGTCTCTGTGTCTATATAGACTGACCCGTCTCAGTGTCTATATAGACTGACCCGTCTCTGTGTGTATATAGACTGACCCGTCTCTGTGTCTATATAGACTGACCTGTCTCAGTGTGTATATAGACTGACCTGTCTCACTGCTTATATAGACTGACCCGTCTCTGTGTCTATATAGACTGACCCGTCTCTGTGTCTATATAGACTGACCCGTCTCAGTGTGTATATAGACTGACCTGTCTCAGTGTGTATATAGACTGACCTGTCTCAGTGTGTATATAGACTGACCTGTCTCAGTGTCTATATAGACTGACCTGTCTCAGTGTGTATATAGACTGACCTGTCTCAGTGTCTATATAGACTGACCCGTCTCTGTGTCTATATAGACTGACCTGTCTCAGTGTTTATATAGACTGACCCGTCTCTGTGTCTATATAGACTGACCTGTCTCAGTGTGTATATAGACTGACCCGTCTCAGTGTTTATATAGACTGACCTGTCTCAGTGTTTATATAGACTGACCCGTCTCTGTGTCTATATAGACTGACCTGTCTCAGTGTCTATATAGACTGACCTGTCTCAGTGTCTATATAGACTGACCTGTCTCAGTGTTTATATAGACTGACCTGTCTCAGTGTTTATATAGACTGACCTGTCTCAGTGTGTATATAGACTGACCTGTCTCAGTGTTTATATAGACTGACCTGTCTCAGTGTTTATATAGACTGACCCGTCTCAGTGTGTATATAGACTGACCTGTCTCAGTGTTTATATAGACTGACCTGTCTCAGTGTCTATATAGACTGACCCGTCTCAGTGTGTATATAGACTGACCCGTCTCAGTGTCTATATAGACTGACCCGTCTCAGTGTGTATATAGACTGACCCGTCTCAGTGTCTATATAGACTGACCTGTCTCAGTGTGTATATAGACTGACCCGTCTCTGTGTCTATATAGACTGACCCGTCTCAGTGTGTATATAGGCTGACCCGTCTCTGTGTCTATATAGACTGACCCGTCTCTGTGTCTGTATAGACTGACCTGTCTCAGTGTCTATATAGACTGACCTGTCTCACTGTTTATATAGACTGACCCGTCTCAGTGTCTATATAGACTGACCCGTCTCAGTGTGTATATAGACTGACCTGTCTCAGTGTGTATATAGACTGACCCGTCTCTGTGTCTGTATAGACTGACCTGTCTCAGTGTGGATATAGACTGACCCGTCTCAGTGTCTATATAGACTGACCTGTCTCAGTGTCTATATAGACTGACCCGTCTCAGTGTGGATATAGACTGACCCGTCTCAGTGTCTATATAGACTGACCTGTCTCAGTGTCTATATAGACTGACCCGTCTCAGTGTCTATATAGACTGACCTGTCTCAGTGTGTATATAGACTGACCCGTCTCACTGTTTATATAGACTGACCTGTCTCAGTGTTTATATAGGCTGACCTGTCTCAGTGTGTATATAGACTGACCTGTCTCAGTGTCTATATAGACTGACCCGTCTCACTGTTTATATAGACTGACCTGTCTCAGTGTCTATATAGACTGACCTGTCTCAGTGTGTAAATAAACTGACCCGTCTCAGTGTCTATATAGACTGACCCATCTCAGTGTGTTTATAGACTGACCCGTCTCTGTGTCTATATAGACTGACCCGTCTCAGTGTTTATATAGACTGACCCGTCTCAGTGTCTATATAGACTGACCTGTCTCAGTGTGTATATAAACTGACCCGTCTCACTGTGTATATAGACTGAAAATTAGTCTGCTTTTCTCTTGTGGTGGTGTTCTTAAAAAACATTTGATCTGTAACTGATTCCATATTGTGTCTGTACAGTATATCATATAATTTGTTCGTTTTTGAATGATGAGTGTGTTATTAACTAGGTAACAAAACGGTAAGAGAATTCAAGGCATAAATCAAAAGAATAAGACTGCACTTTCTTTTACCAAGTAGTGTGTTGAAATAAAGATGTCAAATGATTGGTTTGAAAATATACATACTGTACTCTTCACTGTTAAAAAATGTTTTCATCGTACAAAATGGTGCATGTTTCCTTAAAATGACTGAGAATACAACTAAACACTTCCCCAGCAAATCAACCATGGTGCATTCTGATTGGACAAACACTACTGTGTCTAAAAAAAAAAAAGAATGGATGAGAGAGTCACCTACAGGAAGCGGCAGCAAGGCCTTGTTGGCATATAATTATTTATTGAAATATGAGGAGAAAAAGTCAATCAGCTTTGAAAGAACTCCCCAGACCAGGAAGTGACATGAAAGGCTGCAAGTATGACAGCGGGGGGTTCATAGACAAGCAGAGGGTCAGCACGTTCAGGAGTGATCCGTGTGTTTGAGGACATCCAAGGCAGCTGTAGAACTTTACCAGAACACACAGAATGAGAAGGGACTGATAGAGATTGTCAATCAATACTAACACAGTTCATTATGGAAGCAGATTCATGCCAAAACAAATACAAAAATAAAAACATTGAAATAAATGTATATTTGAGCGTTGTTTGTTTTTCACCATAGTGCATCGTTAAAAAGACTTGATCGATTTTGACATCGACGACTTCAATGCAGACGATTATATACATTATATACTTAACAGGTTTGTGTGTATCACAAATGATTGGGGGCCTTATGAAGTCAGTGTTTGGTAAAAGTGTAAGACAACATCAATATAATTCTACAAACTGACATTACAGAATGCCAAACTTCAGGAAGGCTGGGGGGGAAAGCTGTTTGTTCAGTTACGACACATCACAGGTAACCACGGCTCAAACATCTGGACGGCTGGGGGGAAAACTGTTTGTTCAGTTACGACACATCACAGGTAACCACGGCTCAAACTTCTGGACGGCTGGGGGGAAAAGCTGTTTGTTCGTTCAGTTACAACACATCACAGGTAACCACAACTCAAACATCTGGACGGCTGGGGGGAAAAGCTGTTTGTTCGTTCAGTTACTACACATCACAGGTAACCACAACTCAAACTTCTGGACGGCTGGGGGGAAAAGCTGTTTGTTCGTTCAGTTACAACACATCACAGGTAACCACAACTCAAACTTCTGGACGGCTGGGGGGAAAAGCTGTTTGTTCGTTCAGTTACAACACATCACAGGTAACCACAACTCACGGGACCAATGCCGTCTTTGGTATAGAACAAACGGCACTGAAATGTGAAGGTAGTTGAAATTCATTACGAAACAACTGATGCAAGGACAGTATCAGTCATACCCATTAACTTAAATACAAGAATTACACTCCTCTACATATTTATTGAGACAATGAAGCTACATTTTAAAATTTGGCTCAATACTCCAGCCTTTTTAGATTTTAGATAAAATGTTTCATGTAAGGCGACAGAACAGTCAGCTTTTATTCGAGGGTATTTTCATACAGTCAGGTCCGTAATTACTGGTACCTTTTGATCAAGATCATTTTGACCCCTATCTTTAAAAAAAGCAATGTTTTATTAATTATTAGACAAAATATATTTCTCTGAGCGAATATATTTTTAGTATAAATGAATGATGGACTAAAAAGAAACATTCTACATTTTCGCTTCACTGTCCAAATACATATGGAGAGGAGTGTATTTTTTAAAGCTCAGACTCCTATAGACAATAATTAATAAAAACGAAATTATCATTATGAAGATCATTGTTTTGTTCCTGAACTGCATTGAAAATAAGTAAAAAAAAAAAACATAACATGCAACACTAAACAAATATATTTAGATTTGTCGGCCTTGTGCTTATAACACACAAAGGGACAAAACCAATAAGTTATTTTCATTTTAAAAGCGTAACCAGTGACGTATACCGACAGGTAGAACATTGAAAAATAATAATAAAAAGTTCTACAAAAAACAAGTGTCCGATACTCTTACACAATATGCAAAAACATTTGAATGCCAAAAGAAAAAAAAACAGTTAGAAATGACATTTTAAGTGAGATTCCTTTCTGATTTTTAGTGTCTCACAACATAATTAAGTACTGGTTAAAGAAACAAAGAAAAAAAACGCTATAACACTGTACACACCAAAGAAAGCATACCAGAATCTATTTTGTGATTTTTTTTAAAGATTTTTTTTGTAAATCATTGCTTCCTCACAGTTCTCTTCCACGGGACAGCTTGAACGTAAACACCTCTTGAATTATTGAATTTTTTTAATTTATATAACATTAATACTTTATATATATTTGTACATAATTTCATTCACATCTGCACGGTTAGCTAGCATGGTAATGAAATAAGGCAAGCCTCACATGACTGTGACATCACAAATTTATAATACTGATAGTTAAGGTTTTGTTACATTTTTGTTTGATGTTCTGCAGCAAGCTTTGGTCTGTTCAGACAAAAGGCAGTTTCTCCTCCTGGAGGGGGGGGGGGGACAACCATAAAATGATTTTCTAATTACTTATCTATGTTGTGTAAAATGCGTTTTACTTCTGTAAAGAACCGTTTTGGGAAGGTTGGGGGGAGATTATAGGGTGGTTACAAAGAGGAGCATCAATGACCAAGAGGAGGAAATAACTGCCATTTTCTAAAATGTTTATTTTTTTATCTTGTCTTTTTTTGTTCCGTCAAGTTTTCATACATTTTGTTCGTTGTTTTTTCTTTTCTTTTTCTATATAATTTATTTTAATTCGGGATCAGAAAAGACTTACTGACCGTCATATGAGTCTCTGTCGGGGTCTGACCTTTTCAGCTGTTTTCTATTGCTGTCTGTCTGTCTGGCCTACTAGCCATGCAGACTGTGTGTCTTTGAAACAGGTGACTAAAGAGACTCTTGCCCGGCTGACAGGCTGCTCTGGTCTGCCCAATACAGTACCCAATACAGCCCAATACATTACCAACCCTGCCAACCATGGGCCAGTCTAAAAAAAAGAGTGCTCCAAATTCCTTCAGCCAAAGTCCCTGCTCCCCTTTGAAGCCCTCACCACAGACATCATAGGGTCTGTGATCATAAGGTGGTTGACTCTCTCTCTCTCTCTCTCTCTTCGTTGCTCAAAACCCTTTAACAATGTGAGAGGTTTAGAATACTCATTGGTTTTGTTCATTCAGTTACAGTCCATTGGTCCTTGTATCACCTTGATGGTTTGTGTTTTTATTAAAAGCAGTCAAAAGGTATCTTCCATGTCCCATGAGACGAATGGACAGTTCTCAAGCATTTCAACTGTTTCTCTCTGTCTCTGGAAGCTTTACCCAGGGCTCCAGACGCATCTGTCTTAGAGTGCAGGGATGTGTGTGTGTGTGTGATATATATGCGTATTGTATGAATTTGAACGTGTGTGTGTGTGTGTGTGTGTGAGTGTGTGTGTGCCTTAATGTGTGTATATGTGTGTGTGTGTGTGTACGTACGTGTACGTGTGTGTGAGTGCCCAAAATGTGTTTGTTTGTATGTGTGTGCGCGCACGCGCGCGCATGTGTGTGTGTGTGCACAGCATGTGTAAGTGTGGGTGTCCATTTCTGCATGTTCTTTTGCCTCTGTTTGCCTCTGCCCCAGAATCACTAAGTCTAACTTTAACATGGGAGGAGTCTGTTCTGGGTCGGTTTCTGTTCTGCAGGTAAGGACTTGGTCTCAACCAACAAAACAGAGTCCGTTCTGAGTCGGTTTCTGTTTTTGCGGGTAAGGGTTTGGTCTCAACCAACAAAACAGCCAAACGATCAGGATCCCATCTGCAGGCTCATCAGGCTCTTTTGGCGTGTAGCATCTCGATGAGCAGGTTGTTACAGGGCACGTCTCCGTTCAGGTGCTTGTAGTACAGGTACTCCTCGGCCTGGAGGCTGATGGCCCGGATCTCAGGCAGCCGCAGGAGCAGCTGGCCAAACCTGTCTGTCTGCTGGGGGTAGTTGCACATGACGTAGTCCAGCAGCACCGCGTTCACTTGCTCCTGGACGCTCTCCACCAGGTGGAAGTTCTCCAGGTTCTTCACGTCTGGAAAGACGAAGAGAGGAGAATAGGAAATGGTGGTTAGCATGTTGAGGTAACTGAAATTGTCAATATCAACAAAACAGAGTGGTTTTGTGTTTATCAATTATTTCTCAGATGTAAGTTTAAAAAAGAAAAACCTGCAGACATCACATGATACCCTTAGACTGAGTTTAGGTCCTAAAAATTGCCCTAAACGTACACCTTAATGAAAGTATTGAAGAGGCTATCATATCAGTCACGGAAAGTAGCCAAAAAAAGAAAATGGATGACATCACAACATCATGTTTACGTTTAGAAGGACATTTTCAACCCTTAGTAAATGCTCTGATCAAGAGACTGAAACAAAGGGGGCAACGTTGTACTCTGGATGATTTTTAATCAAAAAAAAATATTCAAAATTCACACCCCTGTATATTTTCCCCTCCGGATCCTCTCGAGAATAAGATGGAAAGAGAATGAAATGAGAAAAAAAAAACTTTTCCTCTGAGAGTCTCTCCCCAGGAGTATAGGAATTATATAGGTCACCATTACAGCCAATCGCAGACTCTTTAAGACTCATCCTTCCCCATTTTAAAATGAAACACCTAGACAACTGTGCTCATGGAGTTGCATTGTATGGACATCTATGACAACATTTGGAATTGGAATCAAATCTGTAAATGCTTCTGTGTGACGTACATTATATATACAAAAAGTATGTGGACACCCCTTTCAAATGAGTGGATTTGGCTATTTCAGCCACACCCGTTACTGACAGGTGTATAATATTGAGCACACAACCATGCAATCTCCATAGAAAAACATTGGCAGTAGAATGGCCTTACTGAAGAGCTCAGTGACTTTCAACATGGCACCGTCATAGGATGCCACTTTTTCAACAAGTCAGTTCGTCAAATTTCTGCCCTGCTAGAGTTGCCCCGGTCAACTGTACGTGCAGTTATTGTGAAGTGGAAACGTCTAGGAGCAACAATGGTTCAGACGCGATGTGGTAGGTCACACAACAGGACCGCAGAGGGCTGAAGCGCGTATCGCATAAAAATCATCTGTCCTCGAATGCAACACTCACTACCGAGTTCCAAACTGCCTCTGGAAGTAAAGACAGCACAATAACTGTTCGTCGGGAGCTACACAGAATGGGTTTCCATGGCCGAGCAGCCGCACACAAGCCTAAGATCACCATGCGCAATGCCAAGCGTCGGCTGGAGTGGGGTAAAGCTCACATCAATTGGACTATGGAGCAGTGGAAATGCATTCTCTGGAGTGATGAATCACGCTTCACCATCTGGCAGTCCAACGGACGAATCTGGGTTTGGCAGCTGCCAGTAAAACGCTACCTGTCCGAATGCATAGTGCCAACTGTAAAGTTTGGTGGAGGAGGAGTAATGGTCTGGGGCTGTTTTTCATGGTTTGGGCCCCTTAGTTCCAGTGAAGGGAAATCTTAACGCTACAGCATACAATGACATTCTAGACAATTCTGTGCGTCCAACTTTGTGGCAACAGTTTGGGGAATTTCTGTTTCAGCATGACAATGCCCCCGTGCACAAAGCGAGGTCCATACAGAAATGGTTTGTCGAGATCGGTGTGGAAGAACTTCACTGGCCTGCAAAGAGCCCTGACCTCAACCCCATCAAAAACCTTTGGGATGAATTGGAACGCCGACTGCGAGCCAGGCCTAATCGCCCCAAAATCAGTGCCAGACCTCACTAATGCTCTTGTGGCTGAATGGAAGCAAGTCCCCTGCAGCACTGTTCCAACATCTAGTGGAAAGCCTTCCCAGAAGAGTGGAGGCTGTTATAGCTGCAAAGGGGGGGGACCAACTCCATATTAATGAGCCCACTCAGGTTGAGCTCTGGGAGGCCCTGTTCTCTCCGTGCTAATAGAAAGTGATGGGGTTGTCTTGCCGGGCTGACACACACACTAAGAACAGCCCTCCCACCCCGCCCAGCCAACACTAGTGAACCAGCTGACACACGCACTCCTGAAATGATCGGCCTCCTCGCTACTGACACACACACACAGGCTCCATATATCTAATGCTACAATGTATCTAATGCTAACATGTATCTAATGTTACTATGTATCTAATGCTAACATGTATCTAATGCTAACATGTATCTAATGTTACCATGTATCTATTGCTAACATGTATCTAATGCTAACATGTATCTAATGTTACCATGTATCTAATGCTAACATGTATCTAATGCTAACATGTATCTAATGCTACAAGGCTATATGGTATGTCCTACAGTTTTTTGGCCAGTCAGAACATATAGTCAGCATGTATTAATTACAGTCATTTAGCCCACAGTTTTCATTCTCAGAGTGGAAATGTGGTTTGCAAAGTTCATAACCTTTGGCTTATTTCATAAACATAATTTACGAGTTTAGTCAAATATTTTCATAGTCTTTTGTTTTGAGTGCTCCATGTAAGGAATGAGCATGTGTCTGGTTTCTCTGTCCTGATAATGTTGAGGGAGCGTCTGACTCTGAGCACACATGGAAGTACCTGGCCTGCTGCACATTTGGGGATATCTGATTTCTGATTGTCTTAACTCCACCACTAATATTAAATCAAATCAAATTAAATTGTATTTGTCACATGTGCCGAATACAACAAGTGTAGACCTTACCGTGAAATGCTTACTTACGAGCCCTTAACCAACAATGCAGATTTTTTTTAAGTATGTAAGAACACATTTCCTACAAAAATAAATGTATAATAAAATAAAATAAAGTTTAAAAAAAGGAACACAATAAAATAACAATAATGAGGTTATATATATATATATATATATATATATATATATATATATATATATATATATATATATATATATATATATATATATACAGTGGGTACCAGTACTGAGTCAATGTGAGAGGGTACAGGTAAGTCGAGGTAATTGAGGTAATATGTACATGTACAGTAGGTAGAGGTAAAGGAACTATGCATAGATAATAACCAGAGAGTAGCAGCAGCGTAAAAAAAGAGGGTCAATGCAAATAGTCCAGGTAGACATTTGACGATGATGATTCTATGATGATGATATTATTTTTTTGTCATTTAGCAGACGCTCTTATTCAGAGCAACTTACTGTAGTGAATGCATTTTTTTTTTTTTGTACTGGCCCCCAGTGGGAATCAAACCCACAACGCTGGCGTTGCAAACACCATGCTCTACCAACTGAGCCACAGGGAATGATGACTCTATGATGATTCTATGATGATTCTATGATGATGATTCTATGATGATGATTCTATGATGATTCTATGATGATGATTGATGATTCTATGATGATGATTCTATGATGATTCTATGATGATGATTCTATGATGATGATTCTATGATGATAATTTTATGATGATGATTCTATGATGATTCTATGATGATGATTTTATGAAGATGATTCAATGATGATGATTCTATGATGATGATTCTATGATGATTCTATGATGATGAATCTATGATCAGGATTCTATGATGATTCTATGATGATGATTCTATGATGATGATTTTATGATGATGATGATGATTCTATGATTATTCTATGATGATGATTCTATGTTGATGATTCTATGATGATGATGATGATTTTATGATGATGATTATGATGATTATATGATGGTGACTATGATGCGCTGCACTGCTCTAGTACAGTGTGTGTTTATGTGTGTGTGTGTGTGCCTGTGTGTGTGTGTGTGTGTGTGTGTGTGCCTGTGTGTGTGTGTGTGTGCCTGTGGGTGTGTGTGTGTGTGTGTGTGTGCCTGTGGGTGTGTGTGTGTGTGTGTGCCTGTGGGTGTGTGTGTGTGCCTGTGGGTGTGTGTGTGTGTGTGCCTGTGGGTGTGTGTGTGTGCCTGTGTGTGTGTGTGCCTGTGTGTGTGTGTGCCTGTGGGTGTGTGTGTGCCTGTGTGTTTGTGTTTGCCTGTGTGTGTGTGTGTGTGTTCACACTGACCCCTATGTGACACAGAGAGGATAATATGGCTAAGAGGAAGGCTCTGCCTATGACAAAAGACCCTCCAAACAAACATGACGTGCTTTTTCCTGCCTGCTGCCACTCTGTGCTCTGTCTGTCAGACCCCCCATCAACAGCTCCCAAATGAGCTCAAATCAATTGACTCGGTCAACAGAAAATAGGACTGTGAAGTACGTTGTAAATATTAGGACAAACAGCATGTAAGTGGATGTATGACTCTGTCCTAATATGGACACCGTAGCATAGAGACTAAATTATGTGTGGACTGTGGTGATGTATGCACTGTTTCCCATACCACTTTTTGAGTGGTGAAAAAAACATAATAAAAAAAATAGAATAACCTCTTCTTCAAAACATTTAACTGAATGTAGACTTCAGTATGGGCTCTTGTGACCAATTTGAATACATTTATTGTATAATTATGGAATTATTTGTAATAACTCAGGGTTTTTTTCTGAATCAAAAAGGGCTGTGTCAATGGGCTGAAGTCTGTGTGGGCCTTGATCAAGAACAGCCTTCCCTGTAGCTCAGTTGGTAGAGCATGGTGTTTGCAACACCAGGGTTGTGGGTTTGATTCCCACGGGGGGCCAGCCCAGAAAAAAAAATGTATGAAATGTAAGTCGTTCTGGATAAGAGCATCTGCTAAATGACTAAAATGTAAATGTAACACTTAGGCCCTCATTTTTGGGAGCTGGGAGAAAATGTTGCAGTTTTAAGAAAATGTTCTATAATTCTACACATTTTGGCTAAATGCTGTGTTCTTATGCTCAAACATTATCACAACATCAACAGGAGACTGAATGTCTAGCTTCTATTTTGGTGACTGTAAATTCTCAAAGATTATAGACTATAATTTAAAAACATTATAGTTTCTATTTGGTTTTAGTCATTTAACCTAACACTGAATGCATTTTTCCATCATGATTTTTTTTTTTAAACAACAAAAATATATATTTTTGCAATGCACAAAAATGTCATCCCACAACCCACCTGGACCCCTGCCGCGACCCACAACTTGGTCCCGTCCCACAGTTTGGTAACCACTGCATTAGGATACAAAAAACAAAGTCCAGGTGTTTCAATCCATTTTCTTCCATTTGGTGCCTAATTAACACAACCCAGCTGTCCTTAATGAAGACACTGACAATATGGTGACTATATTGACACTACGCTGTATCATTGTCTGTTATAAATGTGATCTCGATGATTCAGAGGGGACAAGACAGGGTTAGCTTGATCACTGGCAAAAACATGAGATGTTTCCATGGTTTTATTGTAAGACATTTCTCTAGGTGTGTGTGTGTGTGTGTGTGCGTAACCCAAAACTACAGAGATTTACAGCCCAATGTCTCTGTAAGGCTAATTAGAGAAATGTTTTGCAAAAAAAAGCACATTTTAATTGCCAATTCTTGTCAGGCTCCTTTTCAAAAAAATTATGAAAGGGGCTTAACAAAGCACACTGATGATCGATGACAATAGCTTGATCTCTTTTCTCCTGCAAGCAAACCCACAGGTTTGCAGTGAAAGGAATTATCCCCAATTTCGTCATTCGTCAATAGCGAGAAAGAGGGCTTGATGATGCCATGGCGATGAAGGGAGGTTGTATTGTTGAATCATTCTGATTACCCATAGCCCAAAAGTCAGGTTGGAGCTAAGTACGACGGTAAGCACTCCTCCACTCCTCCTCCCCTCCTCTCCCTCCATTGAGTCACTAAGGGACTAATTATCAATCAGCCCAGTGTACTCCAGCACCACGCTCAGTGCACAGATGGAAACCCTGAGGTCCTGTGGAATACACTGTTTCATTAGACAAGCGATCTATGTTACACACACTGTGGGGTAGGGGGGGGGAGGAGTGGGTGCTCTGGTTAGGAACGCATCTGACCAAGAAATTACACTACCATGGGGTAAGTATTTTTCTCTCTGACCATTTCTGCTGTAGAATTATTTACTAAACATATGAATGACAAACAAATAAAATAAAGGACAAGAAGAACAAGACGGATTCATATCAAGAGAAACTATTTACAAAAAAAAACTATTTACAAATGGTTGTTTTTGGACTATTGCAATCAACACATACATTACAAACTATTATGATATTCACTACCTAATCTTCCAATCTTTTTGTCACAAAAATAACTGTCAATAAAGCTCACATAACATGTGTCCTACAAGCAACTAAATGTGTGAGTGAACAATGAGCCAATCTGTTAGTGCAGTTCAGGGGGTAAGACACCCTCGAAAAATAGGTTTCTAACCTCAAGGGTCTTTTCCTGGTTAAATAAAGGTTACATTTAATAAAATGACCAATCCCTGCTAGGATTCACATGACCTCTCCATTCTACTTCTAGGCTAACTTTGCCCCCCCCCCCCTTATCCCCTCAGAACAGCCTCAGTTCGTCCGGGCATGAACTCTACAAGGTGTCGAAAGCGTTCCACAGGGTGGCTGGCACATGTTGACTCCAATGCCTCCTACAATTGATGCCCTTTGGGTGGTGGACCAGTCTTGATTCAGAAGTGAAACTGTTGAGCGTGAAAAACCCAGCAGGGTTTCATTTCTTGACACACTCAAACCGGTGCTCCTGGCACCTACTACCATACTCCGTTCAAAGGCACTTCAATATTTTGTCTTGCCCATTCACCCTCTGAATGGCACACATACAATCCATGTCTCAATTGTCTCAAGGCTTAAAAATCATTCTTTAACCTGTCTCCTCCACTTCATATACTCTGATTGAAGTGGATTTAACAAGTGACATCAATAAGGGATCATAGCTTTCACCTGGATTCACCTGGTCAGTCTATTTCATGGAAAGAGCAGGTGTTCCTAATGTTTTGTACACTCAGTGCAGAACTATATATGAACTCACTGCTGTCAATCATTCCTTTTTTCATCACTTTTTTTATTTAACTAGGCAAGTCACCTGCTAACCTGCTGGCCTGACTTCCAGGACGGGTCCAATCAGGCAGGGGGGCGGTCCTGTCAGGGAACCCACTGAACCCAGCACCCAGGTGGGAAGAAGGAGGCCCTGGGACGGTGAGGTGTGGGTGTGTGTGGGGTGAGGGGGGAGCTGATGCTGGAAACAGGGCAGTAAGAGGAGGGCAATGTCCGCCCGGTCAACTCCATGGCCCAGTGTGGTGACGTTTCTACTGCTGAGATGTTTCTATTGCTGAGTCACTGGGTGAGTAGCGCTGTACACACACTGCATGTTGTTTCCACTGACAGGAAGTGTCAGTGGATGAAACGGTGGGAACTGTTGATGTTCTACACACAAAAACCGGTTAACACATACCCACTCACTGAAATGCATACCCACTCACTGAAACGCATACCCACTCACTGAAACACATACCCACTCACTGAAACGCATACCCACTCACTGAAACGCATACCCACTCACTGAAACGCATACCCACTCACTGAAACGCATACCCACTCACTGAAACGCATACCCACTCACTGAAACGCATACCCACTCACTGAAAACCATACCCACTCACTGAAACGCATACCCACTCACTGAAACGCATACCCACTCACTGAAAACCATACCCACTCACTGAAAACCATACCCACTCACTGAAACCCATACCCACTCACTGAAAACCATACCCACTCACTGAAAACCATACCCACTCACTGAAACGCATACCCACTCACTGAAACCCATACCCACTCACTGAAATGCACGCACACACACAAACATGTTCTACACTTCTTTGTTTCCTCCAATGGGCCGTCGTCATTGATCTGCCATAAAGATACAAGGTTGTATATACAGTACACACACTCTTTGCCAACACTGTCACGATCTACGCTACCGCTGGCTGCTAACAGTAGAGCACATGGCTGTCTGGACAAGGACCAAAGGAGGCTCTGGGAAATAAATGATTAAACATATATTTTGGAGTTATTTTCATTAAATAAACACGTACAGTGATGATTTTAAAAACTAAGAGTCCATGGGGGGCTTTGAAGGGATAGTTCAGGGATTTGACATTTTAGTCATTTAGCAAACGCTCTTATCCAGAGCGACATTGAGGAACAATTAGGGTTAAGTGCCTTGCTCAAGGGCACATTGTCAGATTGTTCACCTAGTCGGCTAGGGATTCGAACAATTTGAATATTTCTTTCTTACCTTAAAAGGGCAGGAAAGGAGCGAGGAGAGGAGAGGAGAGGAGAGGTTGAATGAGAGAATTGGGAATGCATTATCTAAAACACTGCACTACTCAAAATGACACCAATGCCCAATTCTACCCCACTCCAACCAGACTCAACCAGACAGTGTGTAATCAATGATACACACACACACACACACACACACACACACACATACACACACACTTTGCATCGTCGGAATCGTAATTAATCTCCCTGTCTTTCCTTCCTCCCTTGCCAGGTAGGGCACAGTCAACTCCACTACTTGCATTAGCCATGGGCCCCCGTTCTCAACCCTTCTGGCCCCCCTTCCTCCCTCCTTCTGGACCCCTTTCCTCCCCCCTCCCTCCCTTCTTTATCCCCACTCCGGGCGGTACCAAATGTCTTTCAATGAGTCGACCTTTTAGGGCACAGTCCCACTCCCCGGCCTGTGCTCTCTCACCTCTTTAATGCCATCAGAATTCAATGAGCTGTTAACCTCTAGCTAACAAGGCTAGCGCTACATGGTTAGAGTTAATACAGCTAGCACTAACACATCTAGCACTACATGGTTAGAGTTAATACAGCTAGCGCTAACACATCTAGCGCTACATGGTTAGAGTTAATACAGCTAGCACTAACACATCTAGCATTACATGGTTAGAGTTAATACAGCTAGCGCTAACACATCTAGCACTACATAGTTAGAGTTAATACAGCTAGCGCTAACACATCTAGCACTACATGGTTAGAGTTAATATAGCTGGCGCTAACCTAGAAAGCCCAATCAATTGGCCACTTTGAAAATAATCACATGCTAGGCAGCAATTGTGTTGACAGAAGGAAACAAAATTTGATTTTGTTTTTATAAAAAGCAGGTAAAATAAATGTAAAGGTGTCATTGTTATGCAAATATGACTTGGTATTGGTGGTTCTGGTGATGACGCTGGTGGAGGGGAGTAACTGGTTTGCGTTCAGCATGCACTTCCACTGTCCCGGCTAATTACATGCGCACGAGAGAGAGAGAGAGAGCGAGGGCACGTCAAAACCTCCTTGTTTATGATAAAGTGACAGAAAATCATTGTTGGGTCAAGTATCCCCCTCTCCCCCTAAACTCCCGGAGCAGCAGAAATCCTGCCCAGTGTAAACTTCGACACCTAATGAGACCATTAATGGCCAGCTCCCATCAATATATTTCTCTCATTCTTTTTCGGACAAAATTTGAATGAATAATTCAACAAGAGTGCCGGGGGATGTATATTTTCTGTGCGAAGGACAGTTAATCCATAGTGTCATTTTTTTCTCTCTTTTTCCTCACTCTTCACACATCCTGTTCCCCCTCTTCTTCCTGTTTGATGATGGAACAGAAAGAGGAGAATGCTGACTAAAGGAAGTGGTTGTATTTGTATCTTTATCACCCCTTTTATCTCTCTCCCTCTCTCTATCTCTCTCTGTTTGTGATTTTAGTCCCCTTTCACGTGACGTGGGAGTTGAATTTAGTGTAAATTGGAGGGTCATGTATTCGGCATCGTTAGTCACCGTGGTCTCCTGTACCTCGGGGGGATGTATTGCAACATGGCATGTTTGGTTGTTTCCTGTCGATGTCGGCTTGATTTACAAGAGCATTGCTTCATTGAGTTTTTCCCGTGTAACGAAGGGTGTAAATAATAAAATAAATAAAAACAGCATAACAGGGATTCATAACAGCATAACAACTAAGAAACAACTAGTTTGGAGAAAAACAAATACAATATTCAGTCAATCATGGTCTCTTGCTTTGTTATTGATAGGTTGTCAGGAGCTGCACTGAAGGAGAAAAGTATTGCAAATCTGTCCGAAATCGTTTTCCTGATCACACCAGTTTTGGCTCGGGTGATTTGCAATAGCAAAGACAGTAGGTTGAAAGATGCTATCAGGAATGAGGGATCAGAGAGAGAGGGCATAACAGAGCCGACTACTTGGCAGAGGAAACTCTCTTATGTCTATCTCCTATAACACTGGCCACAGTATTAAAGTGAACGATCCTACACTTCTAAAAAAAAAAATGCCTGGAATAACAAATACCTATGGACACCAATGACCCCAACGGCAGGTGCCACCACAGTACGACACTGCTCCAAGACAGCTTCATAATATCATGTCCAAGTGTGGACATGGCTAAGTCCTAGAACACACACCAGTTCCTGTGAGGAGGAAGGGGAGGACCATCCTGCTCAGTGAATTTCATTAAAAGAAAGATATCCTTTTTAGATAAAACTATACTACGTAGCCTCAGCAGCACTCTGTAGGGTAGCACCATGGTGTAGCCGGAGGCTAGCTTCTGACATCCCCTGGGTACATTGACTTCAATACAAAACCTAGGAGGCTCATGGTTCTCAGGCCCTTCCATAGACAGCCCTTTCCATAGACACAGTAATTATGATAACTTCCGGAGGATGTCCTCCAACGTATCAGAGCTCTTGCAGCACGAACCCTCATTCATCACAGAATCTATATCACCCATTGATAAGATAGTAACTGCAAGTGTCCCTCTGCCTAATGTCTAGGAGAGAGAGGGAGACGAACACTTTCTCCCTGCACCAACATCTGTAGCTCACTCGCCCCTAAATCACACCTGGCGGGTGGAAGAGGAGGAGGAGAGGAAGGAGAGATGAGGAAGAGGAGAAGAAGAGGAAGGAGGGATTAGGAAGAGGAGAAGAAGAGGAAGGAGAGATGAGGAGGAAAGGAAGGAGAGAGGAGGAAGAGGGGAGAGAGGGAAAATATTTGTTTTACTGAGAATTTTATCAGGGCATCTGTCTACTCAGTGTAGCCCCTGCATGGCCCCTGCATGGCCCACTAAAGCTGGGCAGTGTGTTGATGAAAGCGGACAAAGATTACAGGACATTTGCTGTCGTACTTCTTTACCTGTCGTCTGGAGAGAGAGTTAAGAGTCTGCGTTAAATTCTACTGCATCCAAACAGATATAATAATAATCAAATAATTTGATGGGTGCTTATTTTTTTCCTATTTCAAACATGTTCATTATTAATACCCAGGTGCTAGGCTGCCAGACACCTTTTATTATGGTTACTGTACAGTACAGGCTTCCAGTTCTCATCAGGTTGGCAGTGGATGGGACTGTAGTCCAGTCTGGCTTCCAGTTCTCATCAGGTTGGTAGTGGATGGGACTGTAGTCCAGTCTGGCTTCCAGTTCTCATCAGGTTAGTAGTGGATGGGACTGTAGTCCAGTCTGGCTTCCATTTCTCATCAGGTTGGCAGTGGATGGGACTGTAGTCCTGTCTGGCTTCCAGTTCTCATCAGGTTAGTAGTGGATGGGACTGTAGTCCTGACTGGCTTCCAGTTCTCATCAGGTTGGTAGTGGATGGGACTGTAGTCCTGTCTGGCTTCCATTTCTCATCAGGTTAGTAGTGGATGGGACTGTAGTCCTGTCTGGCTTCCATTTCTCATCAGGTTAGTAGTGGATGGGACTGTAGTCCTGTCTGGCTTCCATTTCTCATCAGGTTGGTAGTGGATGGGACTGTAGTCCAGTCAGGCTTCCAGTTCTCATCAGGTTGGTAGTGGATGGGACTGTAGTCCAGTCAGGCTTCCAGTTCTCATCAGGTTGGTAGTGGATGGGACTGTAGTCCAGTCAGGCTTCCAGTTCTCATCAGGTTGGTAGTGGATGGGACTGTAGTCCTGTCTGGCTTCCAGTTCTCATCAGGTTGGTAGTGGATGGGACTGTAGTCCTGACTGGCTTCCAGTTCTTGCTGCATGAACTGACATGTTGTTCACTCAATGCAAGGATAAGAAAAGGAATCTAGTACTGAAAGCATAAGCTACAGCTAGCTAGCACTGCAGTGCATAAAATGTGGTGAGTAGTTGACTCAAAGAGAGTGTAGTTGAACAATGGCCCATGGTCTATTTATTGCCTTACCTCCCTAATCTTATTACATTTGCACACACTGTACATAGATTTTCTACTGTGTTATTGACTGTACGTTTGCTTATCCCATGTGTAACTCTGTGTTGTTGTTTTTGTCGCACTGCTTTGCTTTATCTTGGCCAAGTCGCAGTTGTAAATTAGAACTTGTTCTCAACTGGCCTACCTGGTTAAAAATAAAGGTGAAAAAAAATAAAACACTTTTTAACAAATACATTTCTTCCAAAATTAAGGAGAAGCGAGAGAGAGAGAGAGAGCGGGAGATCTAGCTATATACATTTAAAAAAAATATAATTAACTTTCACTTTCTCTTACTTAGCTAGTGTCAAATGCAGCTAGCTAGTTTAGCCTACTCAAACACCCGGGTCAAACAGAGAGAGATGCTATGTTAGCTAGTTGGCTATGGCTATCTAACACTGGAACTCTTCCAAGTCAAGGTGAACTTTTGGTTTTATTAATGTATTGCCACCGGGGCCCATCGGTGTAACTGCTAAACTGATTGCTGCTGACTACACTGTACTGCAGGATTGTAGAGGATTTACTAACACGTTAGTTCTAGTAGCTATGTTGACTATGACTGACAAACGATCTAGGTTATGTCTAGCGGTTAGCAGTTATGATATGAAGGTTTGGCTTGTAAAGTTTTTTTTGGCCTGGTCACAAGACAGCTGATGTGTTGTGCACAAGAAGTCCACAAGCAAAGGGAAAAGGTGAGAAAGGGAGAGAATGTAAATAGATGCGAGAAGGAATTATATATACAACGAGCTGTTTGTACGTGGCTGCTATGAAAGTGAACTGTGTTTACGTGTGATCAGGGGGTGTATTCACTCTGCCGATTATGTTGAAAAACGTTTCTTAAACGAAAGTAAACGTAACGAAACAGGGATAAACATACCTGAATTTGTCCAACAGAAAATCTAATTTGCAATTGTTGGAATAATGATTACACCCTAGATTAGCTAGACGCAGGCAAGATTGTGCAAGGCGGTGTTGAATGTGTCACTGTCTGCCACCTTGATTACTCAAAATGGTCTCGACCTGTGTGCACCTACTTTGTAAACTTTCATTCATAGGCTAGGCTGTAGCAACCCCATGATGGGTATAGGGAACATTCTAGTATCATGTATTAGCCTAAACCTATCGATGTTACATTGAGCTCGGTGAACGGAATATGAAGGACAGTCATCCAATATGCTTTAATAGAAATAAGGCCATGCTCATCAAAAATATAATCATCCTCCCTAATCTTAAACAGCACCAACCGCTACGGACATACACCCCCCCGTATTAAAGGAGAATGGAATTCCAGTCTCCTTTCATATTCAATCCATTTCATTGACAGACCGATATGAATGACGTGGGAGAGAAACACAACAAGGAAGGTGACAGACCCGGGATTCAAACTCCCGTCTAGAGGGGAAGTGGGCCAGTCTGGAGTCGGCAACTCTACCACTAGACCATATTCATGGCGGGTACTTGGCGCCCCCATTAAAGTTATGTACAGTTATTCCGTCGATGGACACGTCATGGCCTTTGTCCTCCCTGTGACCTCTAACCTTACCAACAGTTGACCATTTTTCACACTCATGGGTGTCCATTTCGGCTCTCAGTATATTATGATTGATTGATACCTCCTTTGTCTAAATGCGTCTCTCGCCTCTTGGCCCTCCTGGCCCTTGTTTCCAACACTTGCCCCAGCCTGCAGGTTTACGTTACACTCAACAGCGAGCTCCACAGATGGATTTGTTACTTTAAATACATGAGCACAAGCGGGGAAGGGCAGGAGGAGGGGTCTGTTTGTGGGGAGGTTGCCTGTGTGTCCAGAGAACAAGAGACACGGCCAGAGCACCTGTCAGATCATCTGTGCTTAAACCATTTAATCACACTCTCCAGTGTGTGACAGGGACAGCTTTGTAGATGACCACAGAGGAGGTAGGGATCGATGGAGAAATGACAGCTCTTATGCCAGGGCTTGTGTAACGTCCAGGTACTTAGCAGTCGACGCTAGCCCCTAAAACATGCTCCCGACATGTCAGGTACATCCTAAGCGATATCCGCACTAGAAATATCAATCATGTGCTTTATTGAATTTCCATCTAAAACTATCCTAAAACCGGTACATTATATTACATTATGTAACATTACTATTCATAATTTCTTACCCCATTGGAAGCTGATTAATTAATATTATCTGCTTCCAATGTGGTAAGAAATTCAGACATTAGGTAATGTTAGGTAATGTTAGATACTGCTATATAATGTTAGGTAATGTTAGGTAATGTTAGTTAATGTTAGTTAATGTTGGTTAATGTTGTGATGTTAGTTAATGTTAGTTAATGTTAGGTAATGTTTAATGTTAGGTAATGTTAGGTAATGTTAGATAATGCTATGTAATGTTGGTTAATGTTTGTTAATGTTGGTTAATGTTGGATACTGTTAGGTAATGTTTAATGTTAGGTAATGTTAGGTAATGTTACATAATGATAGGTAATGTTAGGTAATGTTTGTTAATGTTAGGTAATGTTACATAATGATAGGTAATGTTAGGTAATGTTTGTTAATGTTAGGTAATGTTACATAATGATAGGTAATGTTAGGTAATGTTTGTTGATGTTAGGTAATGTTACATAATGATAGGTAATGTTAGGTAATGTTTGTTAATGTTAGGTAATGTTACATAATGATAGGTAATGTTAGGTAATGTTTGTTAATGTTAGGTAATGTTACATAATGATAGGTAATGTTAGGTAATGTTTGTTAATGTTAGGTAATGTTACATAATGTTAGGTAATGTTAGGTAATGTTTGTTAATGTTAGGTAATGTTACATAATGATAGGTAATGTTAGGTAATGTTTGTTGATGTTAGGTAATGTTACATAATGATAGGTAATGTTAGGTAATAAGTGTAGTTTCAAGATAATGTACAGGTTTTATGATAATTTTAGATCTCTCGTAAAATCACCAAAATAAATTAGCTAGAAGTATGCACTTCCACTGGGGTAAGAACTTATGACTAGATAACATGAGATAACGTTAAAACAATGAAATTGAATCTGAAAACAAAAATCTTTGTTTCAAAAGAACTAGCGTTTTACAATGTAGGCTCCCTTTATTTTTTTATTTTTTTACCCTTCTTGTATTCTAACACCCCCGGCTCTCCACTGGGCCCTGGGTAGCCCGTCCTCTCCTCCACGCCCTGGCAGGGCTCAGACTCTAATTGGCGGAAAGCAGCAGCTAGCGCCTGGGCTATAGTACCTGGGCTATAGTAGCGCTGCTGCTGCACCCATGGTGAAACATTAGCATCGTAGCGGATACCATGTACATGATAATAACCTCAATCTGTGGCTATGGGGACCACCAGTCATGTAAACAGGAATTCTGATGCTGCCGTATAGGCTCACTACAGGGCCCCCCTCCTCCCCACACAAACACACACACACCCCACACACTTCACTACCCGTGAAAAGCATTCGACGGCCGTGCAGATGAAAGTGTGTGTAATGAACTTGGGTCCATTGATGGAGAATGAGAAGCGTTGCGAGCGAGCGAGTTTGTCCCAGCAGGACCTGCACAGCTCTCATTAATGTCTGAGCAGCTCCACTCCTCCTACCCTACTGTTCCTGTTTAGGTATCCGCTTCAAATGGGGTGATGGACAGCTCAGAGGTTAGAGGAGTGATTTATTTCATTATTTCTCCGTAATTCTTAGAGAATCGCTTTGAGGAGACTTTGGTGTTGAACAAGGAAAAGTTATATACAAAAAAAAAGATGTCAGAATGCTGAGCGAACGGCGCCTGGGAGTGAAAATAAGGTGGTCTGAAAAAAATCCAGCCTGCGCAAATATGTTCCGTAGTAGTGTTGTTCTCTCATGTTCTCATACAGTCGGAGGATGGGGGCCCAGAAGGCCCGAACGACCCCGGGCCGAAGAAACTTATGATTGGTAATTCCAGTGCAGATATCACTTGGGAAGCACCTGACATGTCGGGAGCATGTTCTAGGGGCTCCCGTCGACTGCTAAGTACCTGGACGCGGGGGATAACCGGAAGACCAACACAGACTTATGCAGCCTCGGTAAAAAAAGTTGAGCATTGATTTTCTGTAGCTGCTTGTAACTGTTAATGTTGATACATCAATAGCCGTGCTAGGAAAGCAGAGGAGCTTAATGGGAGGGCCGAGAATGTTAGAGATACGGCAGAGGTGCCTGTCACTAAATCACAGAATCTATCTCACCGATCGATAAGACAGTAACTGCAAGTGTCCCTCTGCTTTCCTGTTTTATAATAAACTGACAGGCTTGTAATAAGGTCTAGGAGAGAGAGGGAGAGGAACAGTTCCTCCCTGCAACAACATCTGTAGCTCACTCGCCACTAAATCACACCTGGCAGGTAGAAGAGGAGGAGGAGAGGAAGGAGAGATGAGGAAGAAGAGAAGGAAAGGAAGGAGAGAGGGAAAATATTTATTTTTATGAGAACTTTACAGGGCATCTGTCTACTCAGTGTAGCCACTGCATGGCCCCTGCATGGCCCACTAAAGCTGGGCAGTGTGTTGATGAAAGCGGACAAAGATTACAGGACATTCGCTGTCGAACTTCTTTACCTGTCGTCTGGAGAAAGAGTTAAGAGTCTGCGTTAAATTCTACTGCATCCAAACAGATATAATAATAATCAAATAATTTGATGGGTGATTGTTTTTTTCCTATTTCAAACATGTTCATTATTAATACCCAGGTGCTAGGCTGCCAGACACCTTTTATTATGGTTACTGTACAGTACAGGCTTCCAGTTCTCATCAGGTTAGTAGTGGATGGGACTGTAGTCCAGTCTGGCTTCCAGTTCTCATCAGGTTGGTAGTGGATGGGACTGTAGTCCTGTCTGGCTTCCAGTTCTCATCAGGTTGGTAGTGGATGGGACTGTAGTCCAGTCTGGCTTCCAGTTCTCATCAGGTTGGTAGTGGATGGGACTGTAGTCCAGTCTGGCTTCCAGTTCTCATCAGGTTGGTAGTGGATGGGACTGTAGTCCTGTCTGGCTTCCAGTTCTCATCAGGTTGGTAGTGGATGGGACTGTAGTCCTGTCTGGCTTCCAGTTCTCATCAGGTTGGTAGTGGATGGGACTGTAGTCCTGACTGGCTTCCAGTTCTCATCAGGTTGGTAGTGGATGGGACTGTAGTCCAGTCTGGCTTCCAGTTCTCATCAGGTTGGTAGTGGATGGGACTGTAGTCCTGACTGGCTTCCAGTTCTCATCAGGTTGGTAGTGGATGGGACTGTAGTCCTGTCTGGCTTCCAGTTCTCATCAGGTTGGTAGTGGATGGGACTGTAGTCCTGTCTGGCTTCCAGTTCTCATCAGGTTGGTAGTGGATGGGACTGTAGTCCAGTCTGGCTTCCAGTTCTCATCAGGTTGGTAGTGGATGGGACTGTAGTCCTGACTGGCTTCCAGTTCTCATCAGGTTGGTAGTGGATGGGACTGTAGTCCTGACTGGCTTCCAGTTCTCATCAGGTTGGTAGTGGATGGGACTGTAGTCCAGTCTGGCTTCCAGTTCTCATCAGGTTTGTAGTGGATGGGACTGTAGTCCTGTCTGGCTTCCAGTTCTCATCAGGTTGGTAGTGGATGGGACTGTAGTCCAGTCTGGCTTCCAGTTCTCATCAGGTTGGTAGTGGATGGGACTGTAGTCCAGTCAGGCTTCCAGTTCTCATCAGGTTGGTAGTGGATGGGACTGTAGTCCAGTCAGGCTTCCAGTTCTCATCAGGTTGGTAGTGGATGGGACTGTAGTCCAGTCTGGCTTCCAGTTCTCATCAGGTTGGTAGTGGATGGGACTGTAGTCCTGTCTGGCTTCCATTTCTCATCAGGTTGGTAGTGGATGGGACTGTAGTCCAGTCTGGCTTCCAGTTCTCATCAGGTTGGTAGTGGATGGGACTGTAGTCCAGTCTGGCTTCCAGTTCTCATCAGGTTAGTAGTGGATGGGACTGTAGTCCAGTCTGGCTTCCAGTTCTCATCAGGTTGGTAGTGGATGGGACTGTAGTCCTGTCTGGCTTCCAGTTCTCATCAGGTTAGTAGTGGATGGGACTGTAGTCCAGTCTGGCTTCCAGTTCTCATCAGGTTGGTAGTGGATGGGACTGTAGTCCTGTCTGGCTTCCAGTTCTCATCAGGTTGGTAGTGGATGGGACTGTAGTCCAGTCTACACACTAAAGGAGAGTTCCTGAAATTGTTAGGTATTTGATGGAGCATGTTAACATATACAGTATCTTCCCCGCATTTAATGGAAAGGAGTGTTTAAAACATTCCCATACATTTGCATAATCTCCATAATGAAAACTCACCAAAAAATCTCAGATGAGTCTCTTAAATTATTTAAAGCAAAACAAGTTATCTGTACTTACTGATGTAGTAGACATGGCAATTTTTCTGTATATTTTATAGGTATCATTTCTACTGACACACTGAACTAGGCTCCATCCTTCCTATCAGGACAACCTTGAAGCACAATTATGAGGTCGATTATTTCTCATTATCACAACTCTATCATCAGTAAGTCATAGGATCCATCGACTTCCAAATCCATCGCTTAACAAAACTCTAATTCTTATGGTCCACTTTGTGATAATCCCACTTGTTCGATGACTGATAATTATTTTTTTTTTTAAATGTGTTAACATGATCATAAAAACAGTACGGTAAACTGATGAAAAGATCAGAATAAAAAGGGAGGAAAAGGGTTGTGTGATATAGAAATGTTATTGTAGTTATTATATTAATGTTATGGTTAGTTTGTTAAATTATAGAGTTATACATGGGCAGATAGGGTCGGGGTGTCGGGGAGGAATCGGGTGTGAAATTTCCAGAACATTCTGAATGTAAGGCAAAAAGGAGAGGTCAAGGGTGTAGAGATACAATTTTGCCCCTAAACTCATCTTTAATCAACAACAGCCTGCTGTAATGGACAGTAATAATGGCAACATGGAAGGTCTGGTGCTTTTAAAGCTTGATAAAGTCTGAAAGCCTTTTAGAAGCTCTCATTACAGAGCTTGCTTTTCAAAGCTGGGGGGGGACCTGACAACAAACGTCCGCAGACGCACCTTTTCCATAGATAGAGGGAAGAAAATCAAGAAATATTAGATTCATTGCTTAGGGGTTGCTGCTACTCTTGATAAGAAAGGAAACTGTCAGTACACTCAAAATGAAGTCATTTCAGGCTTTTGCACTGACTATGTTCAAGAGAGATGTAGACCTAGATGAGTCCAGTGGTTTTTCATCAAGTCATATTTTGTGAGCACTTTACTGAAACCAGAAGTACTAGATGTATTTCCTGTGTGAAACTGCACTTTATGTATTGTATACATACATTTTTTTATACTTCCAGCTTTTTAGGCACTCAGTCCTGCAGTCACC
>NC_042973.1:6460967-6463467 GCF_901001165.1 Salmo trutta | reverse complement strand
ACCCTCCTCACTGTCCAGTCCTAACACCCTCCTCACTGTCCAGTCCTAACACCCATCTCACTGTCCAGTCCTAACACCCATCTCACTGTCCAGTCCTAACACCCTCCTCACTGTCCAGACCTAACACCCTCCTCACTGTCCAGTCCTAACACCCTCCTCACTGTCCAGTCCTAACACCCTCCTCACTGTCCAGTCCCCATCTAACCCCCATCCTCACTGTCCAGTCCTAACACCTGTCCAGACCTAACACCCTCCTCACTGTCCAGTCCTAACACCCTCCTCACTGTCCAGTCCTAACACCCTCCTCACTGTCCAGTCCTAACACCCTCCTCACTGTCCAGTCCTAACGCCCTCCTCACTGTCCAGTCCTAACGCCCTCCTCACTGTCCAGTCCTAACACCCATCTCACTGTCCAGTCCTAACACCCATCTCACTGTCCAGTCCTAACACCCTCCTCACTGTCCAGTCCTAACACCCTCCTCACTGTCCAGACCTAACGCCCTCCTCACTGTCCAGTCCTAACACCCTCCTCACTGTCCAGTCCTAACACCCTCCTCACTGTCCAGTCCTAACACCCTCCTCACTGTCCAGTCCTAACACCCATCTCACTGTCCAGTCCTAACACCCTCCTCACTGTCCAGTCCTAACACCCTCCTCACTGTCCAGACCTAACGCCCTCCTCACTGTCCAGTCCTAACACCCTCCTCACTGTCCAGTCCTAACGCCCTCCTCACTGTCCAGTCCTAACGCCCTCCTCACTGTCCAGTCCTAACACCCTCCTCACTGTCCAGTCCTAACACCCTCCTCACTGTCCAGTCCTAACACCCTCCTCACTGTCCAGTCCTAACACCCTCCTCACTGTCCAGACCTAACGCCCTCCTCACTGTCCAGTCCTAACACCCTCCTCACTGTCCAGTCCTAACACCCATCTCACTGTCCAGTCCTAACACCCTCCTCACTGTCCAGTCCTAACACCCTCCTCACTGTCCAGTCCTAACACCCTCCTCACTGTCCAGACCTAACGCCCTCCTCACTGTCCAGTCCTAACACCCTCCTCACTGTCCAGTCCTAACGCCCTCATCACTGTCCAGTCCTAACGCCCTCCTCACTGTCCAGTCCTAACACCCTCCTCACTGTCCAGTCCTAACACCCTCCTCACTGTCCAGTCCTAACACAGCTGATTCCAGAACTTATACCAGATCAGACCAATTCGAACGTCTGAAGAGGGACTACGGAGAGAAGGAAACTGAATGTTTTATTAAAACGATTCAGTGTGTTCCCCTTGGTTTTCTTTTTAGGTGAGATGCAACGATCTCCAAATCAACAGCAAATGCTGCCAACATTCCCCCCAAAAGGCAATTCAAGGAGAACAACTGGACTCCAGCTTTTTTAGCAAGGGTGCAAAGGAGGCTAGCTAGGTGGGAAGGAACCCACCTACATACTAGCAGGGAAAACACTACTCCTAAGACTGGAATGGAACACAAGCAGTTATCTGAGTACCTGTGAGTGATCATTAGTTTTTCTGTCTCTTTGAGAAAATAGTTAGAAAAAGGGCCAGATTCTAGGAATGTTAATTAGTGCTCTGTCCCCTGTGTGGAGCACTTACCAGCACAGCCCGGCGTTCCGGCTTTTCATGGCGTTTCCTGGCTTTCCCTGACATTCACTGGTGTTCCCTGACATTCACTGGTGTTCCCTGCCGTTCCCTGACATTCCCTGGCCTTCCCTGACATTCCCTGGTGTTCCCTGGCATTCCCTAGCTTTTCCTGGTGTTCCCTGCCGTTCCCTGACATTCCCTGGCCTTCCCTGACATTCCCTGGTGTTCCCTGGCATTCCCTAGCTTTTCCTGGTGTTCCCTGGCGTTCCCTGTCATTCCCTGTCATTCCCTGGTGTTCCCTGGCATTCCCTGTCATTCCCTGATGTTCCCTGGTGTTCCCTGGCATTCCCTGTCATTCCCTGGCGTTCTCTAGCTTTTCCTGGTGTTCCCTGGCGTTCCCTGTCATTCCCTGGCATTCCCCATCATTCCCTGGCGTTCCCTGGCTTTTCCTGGCGTTCCCTGTCATTCCCTGGCATTCCCTAGCTTTTCCTGGCGTTCCCTGGCATTCCCTGGCATTCCCCATCATTCCCTGGTGTTCCCTGGCATTCCCTGTCATTCCCTGGCATTCCCTAGCTTTTCCTGGCGTTCCCTGTCATTCCCTGGCATTCCCCATCATTCCCTGGTGTTCCCTGGCATTCCCTGTCATTCCCTGGCATTCCCTAGCTTTTCCTGGCGTTCCCTGGTTTCACTGGCTTCTGACTGGTCATGAAAGGGGCTGCCTCACACAATTACACATGACAAAGGCTGACCTCGAGATCTGGGGTCACCCCAAGCTCCCCTAACTGCCCACTTATGCCAATATCATCGCATCTGGCATGTAACAAACGCACACACACACACACACACACACACAAACACACACCCACACACACATACACATACACACACACGTGCACAGACACATAC
>NC_042973.1:6404552-6417052 GCF_901001165.1 Salmo trutta | reverse complement strand
GGAGTTACGACTGAGGTAGGTAGGGTTGGAGTTAAGACTGAGGTAGGTACGGTTGGAGTTAAGACTGAGGTAGGTGGGGTTGGAGTTAAGACTGAGGTAGGTAGGGTTGGAGTTAAGACTGAGGTAGGTAGGGTTGGAGTTAAGACTGAGGTAGGTAGGATTGGAGTTAAGACTGAGGTAGGTGTGGTTGGAGTTAAGACTGAGGTAGGTAGGGTTGGAGTTAAGACTGAGGTAGGTGGGTTGGAGTTAAGACTGAGGTAGGTGGGGTTGGAGTTAAGACTGAGGTAGGTAGGGTTGGAGTTAAGACTGAGGTAGGTAGGGTTGGAGTTAAGACTGAGGTAGGTAGGGTTGGAGTTAAGACTGAGGTAGGTAGGGTTGGAGTTGACTGAGGTAGGTAAGGTTGGAGTTAAGACGGATGTAGGTAGGGTTAGAATCAAAAAAAGATTCATAGAAGTACAGTTAAAGATCTAATCCAAAGGCGTGAGAATTGAGCCAAGTGTCTTTCTTCTCCGGCCGCTCAGGTGCAGAGCAACACAAAGGGGCTCCTTTCCTTAGTGATCTCTAATGGCTAAATATTTATGACTCCTGGAACCCGGTCCAACTTATGGAAACTAAATCTTTGAACACTTTTGGCAGACACAACTCACCACTCGGCTCCATTATTAACAGACACAACTCACCACTCGGCTCCATTATTAACAGACACATCTCACCACTCAGCTCCATTAACAGACACATCTCACCACTCGGCTCCATTAACAGACACATCTCACCGCTCAGCTCCATTAACAGACACATCTCACCGCTCAGCTCCATTAACAGACACATCTCACCACTCAGCTCCATTAACAGACACATCTCACCACTCGGCTCCATTATTAACAGACACATCTCACCACTCAGCTCCATTAACAGACACATCTCACCACTCAGCTCCATTAACAGACACATCTCACCACTCAGCTCCATTAACAGACACATCTCACCACTCAGCTCCATTAACAGACACATCTCACCACTCGGCTCCATTATTAACAGACACATCTCACCACTCAGCTCCATTAACAGACACATCTCACCACTCAGCTCCATTAACAGACACATCTCACCACTCAGCTCCATTATTAACAGACACATCTGACCACTCAGCTCCATTAACAGACACATCTCACCACTCGGCTCCATTAACAGACACATCTCACCACTCGGCTCCATTATTAACAGACACATCCCACCACTCGGCTCCATTAACAGACACATCTCACCACTCAGCTCCATTAACAGACACATCTCATCACTCAGCTCCATTAACAGACACTTCTCACACCACTCAGCTCCATTAACAGACACATCTCACCGCTCAGCTCCATTAACAGACACATCTCACCACTCAGCTCCATTAACAGACACATCTCACCACTCGGCTCCATTATTAACAGACACATCTCACCACTCAGCTCCATTAACAGACACATCTCACCACTCAGCTCCATTAACAGACACATCTCACCACTCAGCTCCATTAACAGACACATATCACCACTCAGCTCCATTAACAGACACATCTCACCACTGAGCTCCATTAACAGACACATCTCACCACTCAGCTCCATTATTAACAGACACATCTCACCGCTCAGCTCCATTAACAGACACATCTCACCACTCAGCTCCATTAACAGACACATCTCACCACTCAGCTCCATTAACAGACACATCTCATCACTCAGCTCCATTAACAGACACATCTCACCGCTCAGCTCCATTAACAGACACATCTCATCACTCAGCTCCATTAACAGACACAACTCACCACTCGGCTCCATTATTAACAGACACATCTCACCACTCAGCTCCATTAACAGACACATCTCATCACTCAGCTCCATTAACAGACACATCTCACCACTCGGCTCCATTATTAACAGACACATCTCACCACTCAGCTCCATTATTAACAGACACATCTCACCGCTCAGCTCCATTAACAGACACATCTCACCACTCAGCTCCATTAACAGACACATCTCACCACTCAGCTCCATTAACAGAGACATTCTGTTGTTCTTACCAAGATAATTATAGAGGGCCTGTAGATGAAGAGGCATTTATAGTGTCCACAGAGCCGGGGTCACACACCAGCTTCTATTCCATCTGTATTTCCTGTGTGTACCACCCGCTCTTTACCACCCACTTATTATTAATATATTAGCCGTAGCGATTTACAGAGGTCTGTAATATTTCAATGTCTCACTGAGATGTGCTGTAAAGCACACACAGACACAGACACAGACACAGACACAGACACAGACACAGACACAGAACACACACACACACACACACACACACACACACACACACACACACACACACTCACACACACACTCACACTCACACACACACACACACATTTCAGATTTTGACAATGAGGATCAAATCAAATGTATATCTCAAAGTGCTGTACAGAAACCCAGCCTAAAACCCCAAACAGCAAGCAATGCAGGTGTAGAAGAACGGTGGCTAGGAAAAACTCCCTAGAAAGGCCAAAACCTAGGAAGAAACCTAGAGAGGAACCAGGCTATGAGGGGTGGCCAGTCCTCTTCTGGCTGTGCTGGGTGGAGATTATAACAGTACATGGCCAAGATGTTCACAGATTGAGTGAAATAACCTGAAATGTTGTCTGAACATCCCACTGTAAATGAAGATAAACCATGAAAACACATCCTGAACTACTAAATGTAAACGTCATCGTTCTACAACAGCATGTGTGGTTCAATGTGTTGAAAAACATCCCACAAAGCCTTCCTGTCTACTGTCTCGGAACCTGCCGTAGCTTAGCCACTGCTCGTGGAAAACAGTTCAGGACTTACAACAATGCATTTCTCCAGCACCAACGCTAAGGTTTCTGCTCAACAATAGCTGTAACAAGTATGTACTAATTAGAAAGAAAAGGAGGCAGGGGTCTAGAGAAAGCTGTCAGTGCTGTCTGCTAGCACATAGCTGATTTAGTCTGCCCTTTAGAGGCGCTAGAGAGGAGAGATGAGGTAGTGTGTCACCCCTGATTATTCAGTCAATTCAGCCAATCAGTGAATTATCCCCCTTCTGTCCCCGCCTGTTACCGTGTGGTCCTGGGCCACTCCAGAAGGCGTGTCAGATAGAGGATTATGGGATACAGGAATCAGCTCCTCACGTTAACACGGGTTGTCCTCTACCATTCTCTAGACTCTGTTCCAATTAAGCTCAGGAGTAATACAGACCATCATTAGCTCGGACATAATTATATTTTATTCTGAAGCGAACTGAGAGACGACATCATCAAGTGGATGTAGGAAATTAAATCTGAATGGAGAGTTTGGAGAGGTATGCTCCACTCACTGCACAATGATCATTCAGTGGATTGGACAACCACACCCGACTCTCCATTACATACACTCAGTGAAGTACTGTACTAATGGTTTTTAATTTGATGCTAATTCAGATATAGAACATTTCAATAGCGCTTGGCCGTGTGATAAATGTCAACATGTGTTATCCAGAGCTATTGCCCCATGTCTATAATTGGATTGTGTTGAATATTACATTTATTTGTCCCTCCTTTAAAATTCAGAGGACCGCAACAGAGAGAGAGAGGGAGGGATAGAGAGAGAGACAAAGAGAGACAAAGAGAGACAAAGAGAGAGAGAGAGAGAGAGAGAGAGAGTTTGAGAGAGAGAGAGAGAGAGAGAGAGAGAGAGAGAGAGAGAGAGAGAGAGAGAGAGAGAGAGAGAGAGAGAGAGAGAGAGAGAGAGAGAGAGAGACCCCTATTGTACTAAAAGTTTACTTGTTCAATGAACAGGAATATATATATTTATATAAAACAGAAAAAATGTTAGCTGTTATCCTGTTTATCTCTTAACAACTTATTAGTTAGTAGTTACTGTATTTCTGACTGTGCAATTCTTGATTTTTTTGGCAAAATGAAATCACTATCAGTTAGCATGTGGAACATTCAGGGCCTAAACTCATCAACCTTTAGACTGAAGAGTTTAGCACTGGAGTTCAACACACATCTTAAAGATATCGAGGTCATCATTCTGCAGGAGACATGGTGTAAGGCAGACGTTGTCGCTCACTGTCCCACAGGCTACAGAGTGGTAATCGTGCCATCACAGAAACACAGCTAAAGCAAAGCAGTGCGAGTGTGGTCATCTGTGGGGACACAAATACGCGTACAGGAACACTACCTGATCTAACGACCACACGAGGGGACAGCTTTGTTACAGGCCTGTTTCTAACTGTCTTCATCTCCCCCATAGAAACAACAGTGACAGCACCGTCAACAAAAACGGAAGGGATCTGTTGCAGCTCTGTAGAAGCCTGGGTCTGTACTTTGTCAAAGGTAGGTTACGAGGGGACTCTTTGGGGAGATTCACCTATTGCTCACCTCTTGGCCACAGCACTGTAGACTATATGATTACAGACATTGACCCTTTCTCTCTCAGCTCATTCACTGTCAAGCCACCAACACCTCTGTCTAATCACAGCCAAATTACGTTGTTCCTCAAAAGAACAGACATGGAAACAACCAGACATTCACAGCCCAGTAAGCTGTACAACATCAGAAATTCATACAGATGGGCACAAAACAGCACAGAAGAATACCAGAAAGCAACCTGGAACCAAAATATCCAAACACTCTTAAATAACTTTCTGGATACCACATTCACTCACAGTAAAGAAGGCATCAATCTAGCAGTACAAAACATCAACTATATATTCAGGCAAACAGCAAAAGAAGCACAACTGAAATTGACAAAAAAAACTAAACAAAAAAGATCACAGATGAAACTGGTTTGATGCAGATTGTAAAATTATAAGGAAAAAACTTAGAACACTATCCAACCAAAAGCACAGAGACCCAAATAATGGTTAATTACGCCTTCATTACTGTGAGACTTTAAAACTCTATAAACGTACACTCAGAACCAAAAAAATAATAATGAAAAAGAAAAAAAGCACAGTACAACAGCAAGCAACTGACACTAATTGAGGAGTCCATAAACTTCTGCCAAATTGGAAAAAATAAAATAAAATAAAATAAGAGGAATTAGCGATACAAAATGGTGACATATGGACAACCCATTTTAAAATACTCTACAACACCGTTCAAATTGTCTCAAACGCAGAACAACGCCAAATTAATGAGAAATTGAATGGGTTACAAAAAGTTATAAAGGACAATCACAATCCATTGGACTCCCCAATTACTGACCAGGAACTCTACAAAAAACTTCAGGCTCTCAAACTTAAAAAAGCCTGCGGACCTGATGGCATCCTAAATGAGATGCTCAAACTGACTAGTGCAAAATTTCAGTTGGCTTTATTAAAACTGTTTAATTTGATCCTGAGTGTAGGTTATTTCCCTGACATATGGAATCAAGGACTCATAACCCCAATCTTTAAGAACGGAGACAAATATGACTCTAACAATTACAGAGGCATTTGTGTGAACAGTAACCTGGGGAAGGTTTTCTGTAGTATTATAAATGTAAGAGTTCTAAACTTCCTTAATAAGCACAATGTCTTGAGTAAAAGCCAAATTGGATTTATACCAAAACATTGCACAATTGATCATATTTACACCTTACACACCCTGATAGATAAACATGTTCACGAACATAATACCAAAATATACGCTTGCTTTATCAACTTCCAAAAAGCATTTGATTCTATTTGGCATACAGGACTGTTCTACAAAGTTATTGAAAGTGGTGTAGGGGGTAAAACATATGACATAATTAAATCAATGTATACTGGCAATATGTGCAGCATTAAAATTGGCAAGAAAATAACAGAATTCTTTAACCAGGGGCGGGGCCTTCGCCATGGTTGCAATCTGAGCCCTGCATTCTTCAATATTTCCATCAACGAATTGGCCACTATTCTAAAAGAATCCTCAGTCTCCACAATTCAGAGGTTAAATGACCACTCTCCGCAGATGACCTAATGCCTGCTGTCACCCACAGCACATGGCCTACAGCAGAGCCTGGACTTGCTAGAGCTGTACTGACAGACCTGGGCCCTGGCAGTAAACCCCAAAAATACTAAAATAATGATTTTCCAGAGAAGATCCAGATCTCAGGGAATTAGACCAAAGTTCTCAATTGGTACAAAAATATATAGAGTACTGCACACACTACAATTACTTAGGATTAAAATAAGCTCAACTGGACACCTTAATGAGGCAGTGAATGAACTGACAGAGAAAGCACGCAGGGCATTCTACGCCATTAAAAAGCAAATTCAAATTGAAATAGCTATTAAAATTTGGCTAACACTAATTGAATGCGTCATTGAACCAATTGCACTTTATGGCAGCGAGGTGTGGGGTCCACTTGCAAAACAAGATTTCACCAAATTGGGCAAACACCCCATTGAAACCCTGCATGCAGAGTTCTGTAGAATTATTCTACATGTCCAGAGGAAAACAACAAACAATGCACGCAGGGCAGAATTAGGCCAATATCCACTAATAATAAAAAAACATCTCAAATACAGTGACGCCCTCTCATATCATTACCAAGCCCTGCAATGCCAAGAGCTGAGCAAAGAAAAGAGTCCCCTCATCCAGCTGGTCCTGGGGCTGAGTTCACAAACCTGTTCTACTAACACACTGAAGCCTCAGGACCCTCATCCAGCTGGTCCTGGGGCTGAGTTCACAAACCTGTTCTACTAACACACTGAAGCCTCAGGACCCTCATCCAGCTGGTCCTGGGGCTGAGTTCACAAACCTGTTCTACTAACACACTGAAGCCTCAGGACCCTGATCCAGCTGGTCCTGGGGCTGAGTTCACAAACCTGTTCTATTAACACACTGAAGCCTCAGGACCAGAACATCCAATCAATCAGAATAAAACAAATTACAACACAGTCAAAACAAAACTACATTTCTTATTGGGAAACACAAGCACAAACACAAAGCAAAATGCAGTGCCATCTGGCCCTAAATTGACAGTACACCATGGCTAACTATTTGACCATGGTTACTGATCAAAACCTTAGAAAAACCTTGACAAAGTACAGGCTCAGTGAGCACAGCCTTTCCATTGAGAAGGGTAGACACAGGAAAACCTGGCTCCCTGTAGAGGAAAGGCTGTGCAACCACTGCACAACAGCAGAACCTGAGACAGAGCTGCATTTCCTGACAAAATGTCAAAAATATTAAACAATTAGAGAGTGTCATTTCCCCAAATTTGAAACCCTTATTCAAGGTTTCAAAGACCTCACTGTTGAGAATAGGCTACCCATCCTGTTGGGGGAGGACGCAGAGAGCTGTGGGTTGGTAGCACACTACATTGCTGCCTGCCATAAGATGAGGGACAGTGTTTGACAGACCCTTGGTTATTGTGAGAGAGAGAGAGAGAGAGAGAGAGAGAGAGAGTGAATTGAATTGAATTGAGAGAGCCAGAGAGAGAGAGAGAGAGAGAGAAAGGGAGGGAGAGAGAGAAAGAGAGGGAGAGAGAGAAAGAGAGAGGGGGAGAGGGAGAGAGAGTAAATTGAGAGAGCCAGAAAGAGAAAGAGAGAGAGAGAGATAGAGAGGGAGAGGGAGAGAGAGAGAGAAGGGAGAGGGAGAGAGAGTGACTTGAATTGAGAGAGACAGAGAGAGAGATTGAATTGAATTGAGACAGAGAGAGTGAATTGAATTGAGAGAGAGAGAGTGAGAGACAGAAAGAGAGAGAGACAGAAAGAGAGAGACAGCAAGAGAGCGAGAGAGAGGGGAGGGAAAGAAAGGGAGGGAGAGAGAGGGGAGGGAGAGAGAGAGAGAGAGAAAGAACTAAATAACCCAGGTGATCCACATTTGTATGTTGCTCTCCATATATTAACCTTCTCTACTGAACAAATAAACCTTGGAGTGAATAAAACCACGCTGCAAACATTCTCTGTTCCTCTCAAGGACAATTTTTTTTAGGAATAATCAGGTTTTTACAGAAAGACTCATTGCTGGGTTAGAGACATTTTTGGTAGGCAACTTTTAGTGTTTGGTTGAAGAAACACTACAAAGTAGTGTGTGATGTCAACCAAACTTTACTCTGGCTCCAAACGGGCCAGGAAAACCGTCTGCTGCAGCATCCTTACTGAAAACAGAGCTTTCAGAACAGACCGTGATAAAACGTCAATGAGTCTTCCTGTAAAAACCTGATTATTCCTCATTTGTTTGTCCCTGAGAGGAACAGAGAATGTGTGCAGCGTGGTTTTGTTCACTCCAAGGTTTATTTGTTCAGTAGAGAAAGTTAATATATGGAGAGCAACATACAAATGTGGATCACCTGGGTTATTTAGTTCTCTCTCTCTCTCTCTCCCTCCTCTCTCTCTCTTGCTCTCTTTCTGTCTCTCTCTCTGTCTCTTTCTCCCTCCCCTCTCTCTCTCGCTCTTTCTGTCTCTCTCTCTTTCTGTCTCTCTCTCTCTCAATTCAATTCACTCTCTCTCTCTGTCTCAATTCAATTCACTCTCTCTCTCTGTCTCTCTCAATTCAATTCACTCTCTCTCTCTCTCTCTCTCTCTCTCTCTCTCTCTCTCTCTCTCTCTCTCAATTCAATGCTTCCATTGACCTGTGCTACTCTGATGGATGCATTGTGGCTCTATGATAATATTTCTATATTATATATTTTCAAAATTTCAAAGATGATAAAGGACCCCGCTGCTTTGAATGAAAAGAGCCAGAAGGCAGAAGGTCAAAGTTTTCCTAACCCATACCCGGAGTGTGTCACAGCGCGTAAATAGGGTTGGCTACTGAATGTTGATCAGGACGAGAGCTAGACGGCTCTACACCGCAGCCCTCCCTCTCATCTCTGTACACATGGCATTAGTGTCGAGCAGACACGTAAAAAAAAAAGATTAAAGGCGGGTGAAGATAAAAGATTTGGGTTTGACGAGGAGTGAGTTCACGGGCTTGTGTGTGTGTGTGTGTGTGTGTGTGTGTGTGTGTGTGTGTGTGTGTGTGTGTGTGTGTGTGTGTGTGTGTGTGTGTGTGTGTGGGAATACAGTTGAAGTCGGAAGTTTACATACACCTTAGCCAAATACATTTAAACTCAGTTTTTCACAATTTCTGACATTTAATCCTAGTAAAAATTCCGTCTTTGGTCAGTTAGGATCACCACTTTATTTTAAGAATGTGAAATGTCAGAATAATGGTAGAGAGAATTATTTATTTCAGCTTTTATTTCTTTCATCACATTCCCAGTGGGTTAGAAGTTTACATACACTCAATTAGTATTTGGTAGCATTGCCTTTAAATTGCTTAACTTGGGTCAAACGTTTTCGGTAGCTATCCCCAAGCTTCCCACAATAAGTTGGGTGAATTTTGGCCCATTCCTCCTGACAGAGCTGGTGTAACTGAATCAGGTTTGTAGGCCTCCTTGCTCGAACACGCTTTTTCAGTTCTGCCCACAAATGTTCTGTTGGATTGAGGTCAGGGCTTTGTGATGGCCACTCCAATACTTTGACTTTGTTGTCCTTAAGCCGTGTTGCCACAACTTTGGAAGTATGCTTGGGGTCATTGTCCATTTGGAAGACCCATTTGCAACCAAGCTTTAACTTCCTGACTGATGTCTTGAGATGTTGCTTCAATATATCCACATCATTTTCCTACCTCATGATGCTATCTATTTTGTGAAGTACCCCAGTCCCTCCTGCAGCAAAGCACCCCCCCCCCCCCCCCCCCCACCACAACATGATGCTGCCACCACCGTACTTCACGGTTGGGATGGTGTTCTTCGGCTTGCAAGGCTCCCCCTTTTTCCTCCAAACATAACGATGGTCATTATGGCCAAACAGCTCTATTTTTGTTTAATCAGACCAGAGGACATTTCTCCAAGCAGTACGATATTTGTCCCCATGTTCAGTTGCAAACCATAGTCAGTTTTTTTTATGGCGGTTTTGGAGCAGTGGCTTCTTCCTTGCTGAGCGGCCTTTCAGGTTATGTCGATATAGGAATCGTTGTCACGACTCCTACCAAAGGTGGCTCCTCTCCCTGTCCGGGTGGCGCTCAGCGGTCGTTGTCACCGGCCTACTAGCTGCCACCGATCCCTTTTTCCTTTTCTGTTTGTTTTGTCTAATCAGTATCACCTGCTTCTTGTTTACTGTGTTAGTTGAGCTATTTAAGCCGGTAGGCCCACCTGCTCTTTGTGCGGGCTTGCCTTATTTTCCCATTGTGTTTCTGTGTGGGATTCTCCTGTTGTTTTGGGCATTGTATTTTGTGCGCGGCACGCTTGTTCACTGTGCGTAATAAAGCGCCTTCCTGTACGTTCTGTCTCCTGCACCTGACTCCGCACCCACTACGCCCAGACCGTTACACTCGTTTTACTGTGGATATAGATACTTTTGTACCTGTTTCCTCCAGAATCTTCACAAGGTCCTTTGCTGTTGCTCTGGGATTGATTTCCACTTTTCGCACCAAAGTACGTTCATCTCTAGGAGACAGAATGCATCTCCTTCCTGAGCGGTATGACGGCTGCGTGGTCCCATGGCGTTTATACTTGCGTACTATTGTTTGTACAGATGAACGTGGTACCTTCAGGTGTTTGGAAATTGCTCCCAAGGATGAACCAGACTTCCCATGATGTCAAGCAAAGAGGCACTGAGTTTGAAGATAGGCCTTGAAATACATCCACAGGTACCCCTCCAATTGACTCAAATGATGTCAAATAGCCTATCAGAAGCTTCTAAAGCCATGACATCATTTTCTAGAACTTTCCAAGCTGTTTAAAGGCACAGTCAACTTAGTGTATGTAAACTTCTGACCCACTGGAATTGTGATACAGTGAATTATAAGTGATATAATCTGTCTGTAAATAATTGTTGGTAAAATAACTTGTGTCATGCACAAAGTAGATGTCCTAACCGACTTGCCAAAACTATAGTTTGTTAACAAGAAATGTGTGGAGTGGTTGAAAAACGAGTTTTAATGACTCCAACCTAAGTGTATGTAAACTTCCCACTTCAACTGTATATGTGTGTGGTAAACTGTCTATTAGGGATAACAAACATTAAACGTTTCAACAAAACGAAGAATGAATTATACTAGGCCACAAAAATAGGGCAGATAGTTACACCGACCGGCTCAGGTGGGAGAGCATGGCGCTTGCAACGCTAGGGTTGTGGGTTCGGTTTCCCACAAGGGACCAGTATGACTCACTACTGTAGTGTCTCTGGATAAGAGAGTCTGCTAATTGACTCACTACTGTAGTGGCTCTGGATAAGAGAGTCTGCTAATTGACTCACTACTGTAGTGGCTCTGGATAAGAGAGTCTGCTAATTGACTCACTACTGTAGTGGCTCTGGATAAGAGAGTCTGCTAATTGACTCACTACTGTAGTGGCTCTGGATAAGAGAGTCTGCTAATTGACTCACTACTGTAGTGGCTCTGGATAAGAGAGTCTGCTAAATGACTCAAATGTAAACGTACGTTTGACATGTGTAATCTGCATGACATTTGTATATTGGCTAACCAACATATCTATTTTCATTCACATCAGTAGTTTAGCAACTTCATAAACTAAAACGGATTTATGAGAAATTTTGTGAAAACAAAGGAAAGTGTATATAGAATAGAGATGTACTGTAAGTCCTAGATCCCAATCAGATCAAGCGGTAACCGGCGATAGCAGACACCCCATTGCTGATATTTTGGCGGTGTTGAAGCTAGATGTGTGTAGGCTACTGTGAGAGGAGGTAGAGAGAGGGGACCCTCTAGCAGGGGCCGTGCTGTGTGTGTAGGCTACTGTGAGAGGAGGTAGAGAGAGGGGACCCTCTAGCAGGGGCCGTGCTGTGTGTGTAGGCTACTGTGAGAGGAGGTAGAGAGAGGGGACCCTCTAGCAGGGGCCGTGCTGTGTGTGTAGGCTACTGTGAGAGGAGGTAGAGAGAGGTGACGCTCTAGCAGGGGCCGTGCTGTGTGTGTAGGCTACTGTGAGAGGAGGTAGAGAGAGGTGACATTCTAGCAGGGGGCCGTGCTGTGTGTGTAGGCTACTGTGAGAGGAGGTAGAGAGAGGTGACGTTCTAGCAGTGTCACGTCCTGACCAGTAAAGGGGTTATTTGTTATTGTAGTTTGGTCAGGACGTGGCAGGGGGGTGTTTCTTTTATGTGGTTCGGGGTTTGTTAGTATATGTGTTTATGTAGAGGGGTGTTGGTTTAGAATATTCCGGGGTTTTTTGGTTATGTTCTATGTTTTGTATTTCTAGGATCTGTCTATGTTGTGTATTTCTTTGTGTTGGCCTGGTATGGCTCTCAATCAGGAACAGCTGTACATCATTGTTGCTGATTGAGAGTCATACTTAGGTAGCCCTGTTTCACCTGTCCCTTTGTGGGAAGTTGTTGTTGCACTGCTGTGTGTTAGCCTGCAATACGGTTCGGTCGATCGTTTTCTTGTTTTGTTCGTTAAGTGTTCTAAATAAAGTTAAGATGAGCACTCAACCCGCTGCGCCTTCGTCCACTATATACGACGACTGTTACAAGCAGGGGCCGTG
>NC_042973.1:6312052-6399552 GCF_901001165.1 Salmo trutta | reverse complement strand
AATACAGCCTTGTAATAACATGGTAGCTTTTACAAGCATGGCACGTTTTGTCACTTGACAGGTCGTAAAACGCTAGTTACTCATTGATCTGAAAGGAGTAACTTTTATGAACCTATGTAATACTAATACGTAGCAGACAACAAGGCAAGTAGTCATTTCTCTAAGAATGTTGTTAGTCAAAATGAGCAGTGAGGTCAAAATCAACATTGAAAAAGTGTTAATACTGAAAATGATTTACCCCCTTATTCAAAACACTGGAAAGTATTAATGCTGAAAATGATTTGCACTCATTCAAAACACTGGAAAGTGTTAATGCTGAAAATTATTTGCACTCATTCAAAACACTGGAAAGTGTTAATGCTGAAAATGGCTTCAGCGGCGCATGTGAAGGAGACCATGTATGATCTGCACTATGCATGCAATGGGGGGAGACTGTCTCCCTGTCATTCTCTCTCTCTCTCTCTCTCTCTCTCTCTCTCTCTCTCTCTCTCATTCCATTCTCTCTCTCTCTCTCTTATTTCTCTCTTCTACCCGTTCTGTGGTTGAGCAGGCTTGGGCTAGAGGGCCCGTTCCATCCCTCCAGGAGGTGGCCACCGTAACAGCACTGGGGCCTGTAATATCTAATATCTCTTATATGGAGAGGTATTGAAGTACATAAAGTGATTAAGAGGGGCTGGCCCAATAGATGCAGTGGGAGGAGCTTTAATGGTCTGTCATAGTGGTGGTTTATCAGGGAGGGGCTGAGAGGAGAGAGCACAGGAGCACACACACCTAGCAGCACTGATCAGAGAGAGGTACAGGAGTACAGAAGTTGGCACACACACAAACACACAGACACACACACACTGACACACCTACACACTGACACACCTACACACTGACACACCTACACACTGACACCTACACACAGACACACAGACACCTACACACAGACACACAGACACCTACACACAGACACACAGACACCTACACACAGACACACAGACACCTACACACAGACACACCTACACACAGACACCTACACACAGACACCTACACACCTACACACAGACACACCTACACACAGACACCTACACACCTACACACAGACACACCTACACACAGACACCTACACACCTAGACAGAGACACACAGACAACTACACACAGACACACCTAGACACAGACACACTGACACACAGACACCTAGACACAGACACACAGACAACTACACACAGACACACCTAGACACAGACACACTGACACACAGACAACCAGACACAGCGACACATTGACACACAGACACCTACACACAGACACACAGACAAATAGACACTCCTACACACAGACACACAGACACCTACACACAGAAACATAGACACACCTACACACAGACACAAAGACACCTACATACAGACACACAGACACCTACATACAGACACACAGACACAAAGACACCTACATACAGACACACAGACACCTACACACAGACACACCTAATTGTATTCCCTTTCAAGTTTAACTAGTCATTGGCCACGCCCCCGTGAGCACAGACATGATCTGGCGTCATGGAACCGCCTTTTCTATGGTTACGAATAAAAAAACCCTCCTAAGAAAATCCTCTTCAGACTGAGCAAACCCACAGCGTGAGCTGTGATTGCGAATACTTTAGACCACGCATACCTGTGTGTAAGCTTCCGGTGGCACAGGTTTGAGTACCAAAACTAGAAAAGTATACCACGTGGACCATTGGATACACGGCTGGAAACGGTTAACCTCTCTAGGGTAGGGGGCAGTATTTGCACGGCCGGATAAAAAACATACCCGATTTAATCTGGTTATTACTACTGCCCAGAAACTAGAATATGCATATAAGTGTTTGATTTGGATAGAAAACACCCTAAAGTTTCTAAAACTGTTTGAATGGTGTCTGTGAGTATAACAGAACTCATATGGCAGGCAAAAACCTGAGAAGATTCCAAACAGGAAGTGCCCTCTCTGACCTTTTCTTGGCCTTCTACACTCTCTTTATTGAAAACTGAGGATCTCTGCTGTAACGTGACACTTCCTACGGCTCCCATAGGCTCTCAGAAGGCGGCAGAACATTGAATGATGACTTTGCAGCCCATTGCTGAAAAACAGTAGCGCATTTGGATAGTGGTCGATCAGAGAACAATGAGACTGGGGGTGCGTGCACAAGACGACTCCATGTTTTTATTTTTTCGTCTTTGAACGAAAACAGGGTTTCCCGGTCGGAATATTATCGCTTTTTTACGAGAAAAATCGCATAAAAATTGATTTTAAACAGCGGTTGACATGCTTCGAAGTACGGTAATGGAATATTTAGAAATATTTTGTCAGGAAACGCGTCGGGCGCGTCACCCGTCGTCACCCTTCGGATAGTGTCTTGAACGCACGAACAAAACAGAGGATATTTGAATATAACTATGGATTATTTTGAACCAAACCAACATTTGTTATTGAAGTAGAAGTCCTGGGAGTGCATTCTGACGAAGAACAGCAAAGGTAATCCAATTTTTCTTATAGTAAATCTGAGTTTGGTGAGTGCCAAACTTGGTGGGTACAAAATAGCTAGCCCGTGATGGCGAGCTATCTACTCAGAATATTGCAAAATGTGCTTTTGCCGAAAAGCTATTTTAAAATCGGACATAGCGATTGCATAAAGGAGTTCTGTATCTATAATTCTTAAAATAATTGTTATGTTTTTTGTGAACGTTTATCGTGAGTAATTTAGTAAATTCACCGGAAGTTTGCGGTGGGTATGCTAGTTCTGAACGTCACATGCTAATGTAAAAAGCTGGTTTTTGATATAAATATGAACTTGATTGAACAAAACATGCATGTATTGTATGACATAATGTCCTAGGAGTGTCATCTGATGAAGATCATCAAAGGTTAGTGCTGCATTTAGCTGTGATTTGGGTTTATGTGACATTATATGCTAGCTTGAAAAATGGGTGTCTGATTATTTCTGGCTGGGTACTCTGCTGACATAATCTAATGTTTTGCTTTCATTGTAAAGCCTTTTTGAAATCGGACAGTGTGGTTAGATTAACGAGAGTCTTGTCTTTAAAATGGTGGAAAATAGTCATATGTTTGAGAAATTGAAGTAATAGCATTTCTAAGGTATTTGAATATCGTGCCAAGGGATTCCACTGGCTGTTGAGTAGGTGGGACGATTTCATCCCACATACCCTGGAGAGGTTAAACTCTGAGAGTTTCTATCCCAACAAAATGATTTATACTTTTACCTTTATTTAACCAGGCAAGTCAGTTAAGAACAAATTCTTATTTTCAATGACGGCCTAGGAACAGTGGGTTAACTGCCTTGTTCAGGGGCAGAAAAACAGATTTTTGCCTAGTCAGCTCAGGGATTCAATCTTGCAACCTTTTGGTTTTTAGTCCAGCACTCTAACCACTAGGCTACCTGCCGCCCCAAGCAAACAAGAAGAGCAAATCTTAGATACTAATTACTAGTCTGCAGCTAGAAATTATGTAAACCTGGGACGAGAATACCGACAAGCGCCGAAACATCTATCCTATGAGAACATTTCTGAAGACTTGATCTTCAGGGAAACCAGGGATTCCAACAGAGAAGATCACAACAACACATGGGCATATATATATATATTGATTGCAATTATTCCCGAAAGAGTGAGCTTTCATGTGCAAAGGATTAGCATTTCAATTAATACAATCATCAACTGTGTGTAGCGATCCCTTTTGTCTTTCCCGCTCTTTCTCAGTCCACACCCACTTCCCTTTGTCCACCAAGCCGTCATATCGGCTTAGCCCACTAGGGAGTCTTCCCTGTCCTTTGTTAGTAACCAATATCTACTGTTTGTTTGTTTATGCATTTCTGTGATTATTTAGTTAGTTAGTAAATAAATGATTAAGACAATTGGTGTATGGATGATTCATAGTAAAGGCTGGGTTTGATCAGATAACCAACAATTTACGACATTTGGAATGAGACTGATGTGAGGTAAAGAATAATTCATTAATAGAAGAATAATTGATCAGATATTAAAATATCTGAAGAGTTATATTCGGAAAATTATATCTTTGGAATCTGAAGATTTTCCGTGGTGCCCCAACTTCCTAGTTAATTAGAATAACATGATTCGTTTAATCACGTAATAATAATTACAGAAAATTGATTTGATAAAATAACAATCTTCACTTTTAATGATGCCAAAAACACGACAGGGCATTAGGCCAAAGGTAAACCATCTGTCAGGGCATCAATACACAACAAAAGGAAATATTAGGGCGGCATAATATTTGGAACCCCTTTTCCTCCAGGATAGATTTTACATTTTTCCTGTATTTAACTAGGCAAGTCAGTTAAGAACAAATTCTTATTTACAATGACAGCCTACGAACAGTGGGTTAACTGCCTTGTTCAGGGGCAAAAAGACAGACGTTTACCTTGTCAGCTCAGGAATTCAATCTAGCAATATTTTGGTTACTGGCCCAACGCTCTAACCACTAGGCTACCTGCCGCCCCAATCTCTCTCTGTGTGTGTGTGTGTGTGTGTGTGAGAGTGTGTGTGTGTGTGTGTGTGTGTGTGTGTGTGGTGTGTGTGTGTGTGTGTGTGTGTGTGTGGTGTGTGTGTGTGTGTGTGTGTGTGTGTGTGTGTGTGTGTGTGACTGAATGTCAAACTCATGATACTGTCCATGTCACCCCGATATCACTGGCTATCAAACACTGTACTGGATGTCGACTTGGTGTAGACTTTTGAGTAAGCCTATTTCACTTCCTCAAAATCCCCAGAATGAATTTAAGATAACTCACGAAATCTGTAATTAATTTTGACGTATTTGCCGAGGATGTTTCAGTTGTGTAATTTAACTATCTAACCAAGGTGTTTGGTGTTGTATTTCTCAAGTAAAAAAAAAATGTGTGATATGTTGTCTTGTGGAAACAAAGTCTGAGATGCTGGGCAGGTCTGTCTCACTGTCTATACTATTGGATAGAGGGCAATCACTGGAACTGTTCCATCCCATGGTAATGGGCAAATGGACATCGTCAAATCAAAACCCAACTTTTATTTACCCGTTGTGATGCACAGATGTTCCAAATTCCATTTTTAGACGAGACTTTATGACCAAAATTATCCTATTTACACTCAATTCTGACACTAAAATAATAGTTTCTGACTCATTTCGATGCCATATAGGTCGTTTTCAAAGGGAGTCAATATTTAACAATTAAAAATGGACTTAACTGCAATTCAACACTTTTTTAAATCCCAAAATGAAGGACTGAATAGATCGGTGTGAATACATCTATAATATATGTATGTGTTTTACTGGAAAGTTGTGTCTGGGAGAGCAGGATTCTACCTCCGTGATCTTTACAGGTTGTGGCAACACTCCACCCTGCCTCCCTGGCTGTCTGCCTGCCTGCCTGCCTAGCTCTACCCCTGGGCTGGAGTTGACAGAGTGCTGCAGGGCCCCTCCGCCCAGCTGCTAGCATATGAAAACACATCACGCCGTAGTAAGCTGTAAAATGACAGGCGAGGAGATTCTGCCCTCTGGCCATTCACAATTAATAGTAATTAAAACCACACTCCTGCGGGTTAAGAGGAAAAAGAGTAAAAAAAAAAAAAAAAGAAGTGCTATTTTAAAAACGACTAAAAGTACACGTAGATACGGGATGGTTGTGTAAAGGTGGTGGTTGAATGAGAAAGAGGTCAAGACTGAGGGTCCAGGCAAAATAAAGGTGTTTCAGTGGTAAGACAATACAATGTTGCTTTTCACTTCTCGCCCCATCTGTCTACATGCAGGACGGTAGGATTATTTCTACAGAGTAGGTATGATTTGGCCCTGATCACTGACACATGGTCAGATACAGCATTTGTCCATCCCCCTAATCCTAACCTGTCCATCCCCCTAATCCTAACCTGTCCATCCCCCTAACCCTAACCTGTCTATCCCCCTAACCCTAAACTGTCCATTCCCCTAATCTTAACCTGTCCATCCCCCTAATCCTAACCTGTCCATCCCCCTAATGCTAACCTGCCCATCCCCTTAACCCTAACCTGTCTATCCCCCTAACCCTAAACTGTCCATTCCCCTAATCTTAACCTGTCCATCCCCCTAATCCTAACCTATCCATCCCCCTAATCATAACCTTTACATCCCCCTAATCCTAACCTATCCATCCCCCTAATCCTAACCTATCCATCCCCCTAATCCTGACCTTTACATCCCCCTAATTCTAAACTGGTTTAGAGAAACTTCTAACTCAACGTAGTTCTATACAACAACAGCAGAAGCCTTTAGAAACCTTTAAAAAACAGAGTTGATACCAATTCAAACGTGTTTGTTTTTCCTTTGCCCCAAAACTTCAAGATAACAGTTTTGTTTGAATAGGGCCGTTGCGTTCCAAGTTCCAACTCTTACAAAACACCAAAGATAATGGACTGGACAATTTCCCATTTTTTACCTTTATGTTGGTGCCCACGCGATATGTGACTCATTTCTGGAAACTAGGCGTATGTCGCACGTCACTACTTCACACGAAAGGCATTTGTATGTTTAATTTTTTTTAATCAAAATGTGTTTTTTGTCAGAAATACCTTTTGGAACATGTGAACTTTCATGTGCCTTAATAACAAACGTGTATACCATCTGTAAATACAAATACAGTTGTTAAATTTTTTGCCTAGTTCGTTTAGCCACCGAAAAAATCAGGAACCTTCCCGCTAGCCATGATTGGTTGGACATGCCGAGAGATGAGTTTGGATTGGTCTGCCGTGTAGCATCTTCTGTCTTTAAAATTAGCTGCTCATTATGTATAGATAATCCTTTCTACTACATGTTTTTTTTTAAAGATATAACATTAGCCATGGAGAACTGCAAATGTGTTGCTACTGCTCTCAATTACATCAGGCGCTATCGACAAAGGTCAGTGGAAAAAAGTTGTGAGCATGGAGTGCTTTCTGGAGTACGAGCATGTCATGCTGACTGAAAATTAATCATATGATGACAAAATCCCTGATTTCGGTCAAATCATTTTCATTGAACCAGACATTGTAGAGTCTTCGGATTACAGTGATGTGGAAGAATCGTCAATCAACAGTGTTGTGGTCATGGAAGAAGTTGACAGATTTTTTAAATCAGATTAATACAATTCTGGCGTTTGATTGCAAATGCAGAGGGAGTCGAAAAGAGAACACAGAAGGCTGTTGTATAAAACACCTGTCTCCGGATTACATCTTCAAACTAAGGGCAACCATGGCATCCGTGACAGAGAGGGAGAAAGATCTGATAATTCTTATTGCATTGTACACGGTCAGTGCCTTGACACAACGGGCCAAACAAGCTGTACAAACAAAATGGAAACGACACAGGACGTAATTATTTAAATCTAGATGTTCCGCTAGCGGAACACCTGCTCCAATATCCAATGATGGGCGTGGCGCGAAATACAAATTCCTCTAAAATCCGAAAACTTCCATTTTTCAAACATATGACTATTTTACAGCATTTTAAAGACAAGACTCTCGTTAATCTAACCACACTGTCCAATTTCAAAAAGGCTTTACAGCGAAAGCAAAATATTAGATTATGTCAGCAGAGTACCCAGCCAGAAATAATCAGACACCCATTTTTCAAGCTAGCATATAATGTCACAAAAAACAAAACCACAGCTAAATGCAGCACTAACCTTTGATGATCTTCATCAGATGACAACCCTAGGACATTATGTTATACAATGCATGCATGTTTTGTTCAATCAAGTTCATATTTATATCAAAAAACAGCTTTTTTACATTAGCATGTGACGTTCAGAACTAGCATACCCCCCGCAAACCTCCGGTGAATTTACTAAATTACTCACGATAAACGTTCACAAAAAACATAACAATTATTTTAAGAATTATAGATACAGAACTCCTCTATGCACTCGATATGTCCGATTTCGGTGAAAGCACATTTTACAATATTCTCAGTAGATAGCCCGGCATCACAGGGCTAGCTATTTAGACACCCAGCAAGTTTAGCCTTCACCAAAATCAGATTTACTATTAGAAAAGTTTGATTACCTTTGATGTTCTTTGTCAGAATGCACTCCCAGGACTTCTACTTCAATAACAAATGTTGTTTTGGTCCAAAATAATCCATAGTTATGTTCCAACAGCGATGTTTTGTTCGTGCGTTCTAGACACTATCCGAATGGTAAATAAGTGTCACGCGCACGGCGCATTTCGTGACAAAAGATTTCTAAATATTTCATTACCGTACTTCGAAGCATGTCAACCGCTGTTTAAAATCATTCTCGTAAAAAAGCGATAATATTCCGACCGGGAGTCGTTGAATCCGTTCAGAGACGATAGAATAAAATCATGGTGTCGTATCGTGCACGAGCATGAAGCCCTTTGTCCGCTGATAGACCACTTAGCAAAAGCGCTCGTGTGTTTCAGCCAGGGCTTTGAATTACGTCATTCAGCTTTTTCCCGGGCTCTGAGAGCCCATGGAAGCCGTAGGAAGTGTCACGTAACAGCAGAGATCCTTTGTAATGGATAGAGATGATCAAGAAGGGGAAGAAATGGTCAGACAGGGTACTTCCTGAACAGAATCTTCTCATGTTTTGGCCTGCCAAATGAGTTCTGTTATACTCACAGACACCATTCAAACAGTTTTAGAAACTTTGGGGTGTTTTCTATCCAAAGCTAATAATTATATGCATATTCTAGTTTCTGGGCAGGAGTAATAATCAGATTAAATCGGGTACGTTTTTTATCCGGCCGTGAAAATACTGCCCGCTATCCATAACAGGTTAATGAAATGGGTTGCAGTCTGCCGTGAAGCATTCTTCCATTTTCTGTGTAGTAATATTATCTAAGAAATCCATTTGCATTGCTAGTTATAGCTTAATGGTAGCTAGCTAACTAGCTAACATTAAACCTATTTGGTTAGCTTTAGCAAGCTATGACAATCGGTTTGTATTGCTAGTACTCTATGGATTGGGATTATGGTTCATTCTTTATCTAGCTAGCTAGCTAGCTCCATGTCTAAACAAAAGACCAAGTTAAAGCATATTGTTAGCTAGCTTGCTAACATTACTAGTAGTATTATCTCAGAAAGCTAACATTACTAGTAGTATTATCTCAGAAAGCCATTTCCATTGCTAGTTATAGCCTAATATTAGCTATCTAACTCACATTGAACCTAGTTAGTTAGTTTTAAATAGCTATGACAATCGGTTTGTATTGCTTGTACTATGAATTGGGATTATATTTAATTGTCTAGCCTGTTAGGGATAGGGGGCAGTATTTTCACGTTTGGATGAAAAGCGCGCCCAGAGTAACCTGCCTGCTACTCAGGCCCAGAGTTAAATATTTGCATTTTATTATTTGGATAGAAAACACTCTGAAGTTTCTAAAACTGTTTGAATGATGTCTGTGAGTATAACAGAACTCATATGGCAGGCAAAAACCTGAGAAAAATCCAACCAGGAAGTGGTAAATCTGAGGCTTGTAGTTTTTCTTTCTAATCCCTATCAAAACTACAGGGTCTGTGGGGTCACATTGCACTTCCTAAGGCTTCCATTGGCTGTCAACAGCCTTTAGAAACTTTTTTCATCCGTCTACTGAGAATAGGAGCTCAGTCAATCAGTGGACTGCCTGGGACCAGTGAGTTGTTTTCTGCGCGGGCACATTGGCGCGCCTCTCCTTCTTTTTCTTCTGTAATGAATACGCTATTGTCCGGTTGGAATATTATCGAAGTTTTATGATAAAATGACCCTAAGGATTGATTGTAAACATCGTTTGACATGTTTCTAAGAACGGTAATGGAACATTTTGACTTTTTGTCTCTGGTTTTACGCTCGCGCATTTTGCCTTTGGATAGTGATCTGAATTCGCGAACAAAAAGAGGTATTTGGACATAAATATGTAGTATTTCGAACAAAAATAACATTTCTTGTGGAAGTGGGAGTCCTGGGAGTGCATTCCGACGAAGATCAGCAAAGGTAAGGGAAGATTTATAATACTCATTCTGATTTTAGTTGAATCCAGAACTTGGCGGGTAACTGTATAGCTTGCTTTGATGGCTGAGCTCTGTACTCAGAATAATGAAAAATGTGCTTTCACCGTAAAGCTATTTTGAAATCTGACACAGCGGTTGCATTAAGGAGAAGTGTATCTATAATTCTTTCAATAACTGTTTTAAAGTTTATCAACGTTTATGATGAGTATTTTTGTAAATTGACGTGCTCATTCACCGGAGGTTTTGGGTGGCAATACATTTTCTGAACATCACGCGCCAATGTAAAATGGGGTTTTTGGATATAAATATGAACTTTATCGAACAAAACATACATGTATTGTCTAATATTGAGTCCTGGGAGTGTCATCTGATGAAGATCGTCAAAGGTAGGTGATTAATTTTAGCTGTATTTCTGGTTTTTGTGATGCCTCTCCTTGCTTGGAAAATGGCTGTGTGGTTTTTCTTGTGAAGTTGATGTCCTAACATAATCTAATGTTTTGCTTTCGCTGTAAAGCCTTTTTGAAATCGGACACTGTGGTTGGATTAAGGAGAATCTTATCTTTAAAATGGTGTATAATAGTGGTATGTTTGAAAAAATTGAATTATGAGATTTTTGCTGTTTTGTATTTTGCGCCGTTCTATTACATTGGCTGTTGGCGAGGGGTTCTGATAGCGGAACTCCTGTCCATAACAGGCTAGCTAGCTAGCTACATGTCTAAACAAGAGACTCCACTTCGCCAGATGATCACGTGACTCATCGAGTTAGCCAGTTGTGTCTGACGGTGATTATGGCCATCTATTGTATAACAATGATAAAATATTTGTATCTGTAATTTGTATTTCAGCATCAGTAGAACATGCCTGACTCTCCTCCACCAGTCATACAAGGAGATTGGAGGATGATGCGGTGCTGGTGGAAAGCTATGACTGGCAAACAACACCTGACTCCGTACTTCAGGCCTCTGCTACAGACCAAGCAGTACCCGCACTTTCAGGTTAATATCATTTTAATTTCATTGTATGAGGTTATTCTTCTTATCTAAACTTGGGAGGTGAATTGATGTTATGCAAGGTTGTAATGTCTTCATTTTTTTGGGGGTCTATTTTCCTGTTTTACAGCTTCGATGCTCTTGAGCCTGGTGTTGTTGTCACCAAAGAGCATTCAGACTCAGTCGGGACCAGGTTACAGCTGCTGCGCAACACTGACGTCCTTACACACACACACACACACACACACACACACACACACACACACACACACACACACACACACAAACACACACACACACACACACCAAACGCACACACACACATACCATACGTTGCTGCTACTAAATACAAAATATCCTGCTGCTCATTCACTTTCCCTTCATTGTATGCATATAATGCATATAACTACCTCGTCTACCACCAGTATCACTGCTATTGTTAATAACATTGTTCTTCTACATACTGTATATTATTTTGTTATTTCTCTACTGGCATTGATACGTTTTGTTCTTTTTTTATATTGACACTTTCTAGTTTTGCTACTATGCAAATATGCAAGTAACCATTTCACTGTACCGTTGACATCTTCTGTATCCTGTGTATGTGACAAAATAAACGTTGATTTTATTTGATAGTGTTTAACGGAGACGGTAATGTGAAGAACAACATGACCTGCACCAAAGTCAGATTATGATATAGGCTTATTGTAGGCTACTACTTTTACCACTTTTAGTTTTTTAAATCTTTACTACAGTACTCACTCTGTTTAGCACATGGCCTCAAATGTGAATACTTAAAGAGATGGGTGGGGCTAAAGCTTAAGACTGTGTGAACGATGCTGAATGGGTGTAGACAAAGAAGAGCTCTCCTGTAGGTGTACCAAAACATTCCAGAAGTGGGGCTACAACTTTAAATTAGAATTACTTTCCCATTGTTCCTCAATTGCAGTGTATGATGTACCATTTTGTAGCTCTGAGTCTTCTTCAAATGTTGCTACATAAGACCGAATCGAGGCGGTCGGTCATATATTCCGACTCGTTTGAGCATGATCTGATTTGTAATGGGAGAATCTACTGACCCCTGTGTATGCACCAGACTCTGGGCTAAAATAGATTTAATTTACTTTCAACAACTTTAGCTGGGTTTGACTGAACTCGCGTTGCACAATGGAACCAATAGAGTAGTCCCCAAAAGTCCAAACCCCCTTTTTGAAAGAGAAAAAGAATACTATTTGAACCCAAGTCTGTCATGCACCAATATAAGTCAAACCCTGACCCTAACATAGTTGGCCTGTACTAGGACCTTCTTGTTGTCTTATAACCCCATTAATAAGAGGTGTCCTTACCTTCCAGCTTCATGCCAACAGTGAGGCACTTCTGGAAGCGGCAATAAGGGCAACGTTTTCTTTGTGTCTTGTCGATGGCACATGTCTGGTTCTCTATGCATGTGTACCGTTTGTTGTTCTGAACCGTGCGCTTGAAGAAGCCCTGCGGAGAAGAATTAACATGTCAACACGTATGACAACGGCATTTTGTAATTGCCCGATTCACACACACACACACACACACACACACACACACACACACACACACGCTCAGACAATGGGAACCAATTACAGGCACAAGAAAACACAGTGGTGTGAACACTGGAGGCACAGAATGAAGGCACAGAAAACACAACACAAAGAGAGTTTTGAACTGAAATTTGATCATGTATACACATAGTTTAAACACACACACACACACACACACACAAACACATAAACACATAAACACACACACACACACACTTAAACACACAGAACATTTCTTGACACCATCTCCTACTCATCATCGACGGATGACCAGAAATGTAGGCTTCATATGTAAATGGTGCTGAATTAATGAAATGAATGCTGAAAATTCTGAAATCAATATGAAGAAAGCTTAAAACCTTAACAAAACACAAAAACAAATACCGGATACACTACTTTGTTATAAAACATTATAATTCTTGCTATGAGATTATCATAATAACTTCCCCTATTGCTTTGAATTGTTAATGACAAATATTTACTCACATACAAACAATGATTTTTACTATTATATAAATATGTGCTTTTGGTAAATGTTCAGACAGATGTATGAATACAACAATTGTCATGTTACTTATATTTGAATGAATGTTTGATGAAAAGTACAGAATAAACGTCTGTTCTAAACAACAATATAAAATACTTTGAGTAATATCAAAATGTGAACAATATTTTCATGAAGTAACCTGTTGCAATTCCAGCCAGACAATATTACAAGCACTACAGCGGTATTTACACTTACATGGTGCTACGAAGACTTCAGAATTTATTTGAGACTATGACAGTTCTCAATATGAGAACAAGAGTACAAATCCAAACCATTGTATCCATCATTTAAAGTTCACTTGGTTCTAACCGTACCATTGAATAAATGTTCAGAAGTAGCAGGGAAAATCTAACGTGGAAAAGGTATTAGCGTATTGGATGCAGTCTATCACAATGCCATCCGTTTTGTCACCAAAGCCCCATATACTACCCACCATTGCGACCTGTACGCTCTCGTTGGCTGGCCCTCGCTTCATACACGTCGCCAAACCCACTGGCTCCAGGTCATCTACAAGTCTCTGCTAGGTAAAGCCCTGCCTTATCTCAGCTCACTGGTCACCATAGCAGCACCCACCAGTAGCATGCGCTCCAGCAGGTATATCTCACTAGTCACCCCCAAAGCCAATTCCTCCTTTGGCCGCCTTTGCTTCCAGTTTTCTGCTGCCAATGACTGGAACAAACTGCAAAAATCACTGAAGCTGGAGACTCATATCTCCCTCACTAGCTTTAAGCACCAGCTGTCAGAACAGCTCACAGATCACTGCATCTTTACATAGCCCATCTGTAAATAGCCCATCCAACTATCTCATCCCCATACTGTATTTATTTATTTATTTATTTATCTTGCTCCTTTTGCACCCCAGTATCTATACTTGCACATTCATCTTCTGCACATCAATCACTCCAGTGTTTGATTGGTATATTGTAATTACTTCGCCACCATGGCCTATTTATTGCCTTACCTCCCTTATCTTACCTCATTTGCACACACTGTATATAGACTTTTTCTACTGTATTATTGACTGTATGTTTGTTTATTCCATGTGTAACTCTGTGTTGTTGTATGTGTCGAACTGCTTTGCTTTATTCTTGGCCTGGTCACAGTTGTAAATGAGAACTTGTTCTCAACTAGCCTACCTGGTTAAATAAAGGTGAAATTAAAAATTAAAAATACCCAATCCACACAAGTTGGAGAAATGCCTTAAACCTGCCCATTTAAAGTAAAACAATCAATATACCAAATTCCAAACATTGTTTTTAATGTACAACCTGTATTGCTTGATCCAGCCTTGTGACATGAAAATATAACCACATTAGACTAGACCCACTGGATATACAGTCTACTGACCCACTGGATATACATACTACTGACCCACTGGATATACAGTCTACTGACCCACTGGATATACAGTCTACTGACCCACTGGATATACATTCTACTAACGCACTGGATATACAGTCTACTGACCCACTGGATATACAGTCTACTGACCCACCGGATATACAGTCTACTGACCCACTGGATATACAGTCTACTGACCCACTGGATATACATTCTACTAACGCACTGGATATACAGTCTACTGACCCTGACCCACTGGATATACAGTCTACTGGCCCACTGGATATACAGTCTACTGACCCACTGGATATACATTCTACTGACCCACTGGATATACATTCTACTGACCCACTGGATATACATTCAACTGACCCACTGGATATACAGTCTACTGACCCACTGGATATACAGTCTACTGACCCACTGGATATACAGTCTACTGACCCACTGGATATACATTCTACTGACCCACTGGATATACATTCAACTGACCCACTGGATATACAGTCTATTGACCCACTGGATATACAGTCTACTGACCCACTGGATATACAGTCTACTGACCCACTGGATATACATTCTACTGACCCACTGGATATACAGTCTACTGACCCACTAGATATACATTCTACTGACCCACTGGATATACAGTCTACTGACCCACTAGATATACATTCTACTGACCCCCTGGATATACATTCTACTGACCCACTGGATATACAGTCTACTGACCCACTGGATATACAGTCTACTGACCCACTGGATATACAGTCTACTGACCCACTGGATATACAGTCTACTGACCCACTGGATATACAGTCTACTGACCCACTGGATATACAGTCTACTGACCCACTGGATATACAGTCTACTGACCCACTGGATATACATTCTACTGACCCACTGGATATACATTCTACTGACCCACTGGATATACATTCTACTGACCCACTGGATATACATTCTACTGACCCACTGGATATACAGTCTACTGACCCACTGGATGTACAGTCTACTGACCCACTGGATATACATTTTACTGACCCACTGGATATACATTCTACTGACCCACTGGATATACAGTCTACTGACCCACTGGATATACAGTCTACTGACCCACTGGATATACAGTCTACTGACCCACTGGATATACATTCTACTGACCCACTGGATATACATTCAACTGACCCACTGGATATACAGTCTACTGACCCACTGGATATACAGTCTACTGACCCACTGGATATACAGTCTACTGACCCACTGGATATACAGTCTACTGACCCACTGGATATACATTCTACTGACCCACTGGATATACAGTCTACTGACCCACTAGATATACATTCTACTGACCCACTGGATATACAGTCTACTGACCCACTAGATATACATTCTACTGACCCCCTGGATATACATTCTACTGACCCACTGGATATACAGTCTACTGACCCACTGGATATACAGTCTACTGACCCACTGGATATACAGTCTACTGACCCACTGGATATACAGTCTACTGACCCACTGGATATACAGTCTACTGACCCACTGGATATACAGTCTACTGACCCACTGGATATACATTCTACTGACCCACTGGATATACATTCTACTGACCCACTGGATATACATTCTACTGACCCACTGGATATACAGTCTACTGACCCACTGGATATACAGTCTACTGACCCACTGGATATACAGTCTACTGACCCACTGGATATACAGTCTACTGAATAAACAGTCTTTCCATTGAATATATAGACCAGTTCAAATGTATTGCACTCTTTCAAGTCAGTGACGAAGTTAATGTTTTGTTTTTTTAAAACACAGAGACCCCTAGAGTGAGCCTTTGTAAACATTTCACTGTTAGTCTACACCTGTTGTTTACAAAGCGTGTGACAAACAAAGATTCGGAGCCTCCAAATCGCCAGTGAGGAAACCATGACCATTTATGGTTCTGTGGATGCTTTTGTTGGTTTTAACATGCAGGTACAGTGTGGTTTCATGTGGACTTAGACAAACACTAACTTTTATTCTATCTGTGTGTTCAGGTTTAATGTGGACTAACAGTGTGTGTTTGTCTATCTGTGTGTATCTGTGTGTATGCATGTATCTGTGTGTATGTGTGTGCGTGCGCATCCTGCTTGCCTGTGTGTGTGTGTGTGTGTGTGTGTGTGTGTGTGTGTGTGTGTGTGTGTGTGTGTGTGTGTGTGTGTGTGTGTGTGTGTGTGTGTGTGTGTGTGTGTGTGTGTACAGGTTTAAAGCAGACCAACACTGTATTACATTGTGTGTTTAGACATTGAGTCCTGATACCTTTTGTCTCATACCCACGGCAGTGTGCTAGACTGGTGAGAAAGGACAGAAAAGACCCCAATCTTTCTCCCGTCCCCCCCAAAAAAACACACAGCTTCCATTGAAATAACTACACATTACACGAAATGACAACTGCAATATGTTCCTGATAAACAGATCCCGTTTAGAACTGTGCTGGTGGAAAATTAGCCACCCTATCGCAAAGACGAGATGATTTCGTTGAAGACACCCATTCACATAGGTTACCTTTAAAATGATCCACGGTCAGAACGCTGTCTGAGTATCTGAGTTAAAAACTGGTATCTCGGCTAAAACAACAGGATTCTTCTACAACTCTTCTAACACGCCTCTCCAACAACACTGAATCAAGTGACATCTTCTGTATGCTGAGTTTAAGAAAGAAAAAAAAAGAAAACGCTTTTAAAGAATTAAACACTCTCTACCATTGCACTCCATTTTAAGAAGACAACACTTCAAATGAAGCAATGTTGCTATTGAAGGTATCCTCAGAGTAAATAGTGTTTCTATCGAATGTATCCTCAGAGTAAATAGTGTTTCTATTGAAGGTATCCTCAGAGTAAATAGTGTTTCTATTGAAGGTATCCTCAGAGTAAACGTGTTTCATCTTTAAGGTCAGAAAATTGATTAAATCTACAGCGTAGGCTACGTGGGCTATACACAAATTGACATTTAGAGATTTTACAAAACCATTTGGTTACCTGTATGTAGGTTACTTGGAACTTCTGCAAACAAACGTAGGAGTTTATTATGGCTAATATGCTAGCATAGGCTGTATCCCCCTATTATGGCTAATATGCTAGCATAGGCTGTATCCCCCTATTATGGCTAATATGCTAGCATAGGCTGTATGTTTCAAGAGAAAGACAATCTGAGGAAAGGTTAGAACATTTTTAAAATAATAAAATAAATATATAAAAAACAAGAACAAACCTTGCAGCTTTCACATGTGAGGAGCCCATAGTGGTATCCAGAAACCTTGTCTCCACAAACCGGACACATCTCATCCAAGTCTTCATCATAGGAGTAGTCCATCATTTTATAGTGGGGGGCTGCAAACACATGACACACATGAGAAAACGAAGAAGACGACTTTGATCTGAAAGACCTTCTTTTCCTACATAGGCCTACTGCAGTCTTTAACATATACATCTGACTGAATTTACAATGACCTTAGGCTATGGAATATTTTTTTGGAAAATCCATCAAATTTCTGAGGAAAAAAATTACATTTTGAAGCTTTGATCCAAAAGGAAATTTGATTAAACTATTCCTTATTTGGATGAATAATGTTATTTGATGGTGCTAAAAGGAAATAACCTTCATTCTCCCGCTTTTGCTGCATTCACTCTTGCTCGCCAGTCGCAGACAGGGCAAACATATGAAACTGAGCTTCATAAATATTCATGATATTAAGTCGTGAATTCATCCCGGAAATGGTTAAGATATTAGAGTTAAGCATTCGAGGAGTAAATGTTACCGCCCACAGGCAAATGAAGACATAGCCTACAGTGCAACCTTTCGTGCTAACAGGTGAAAGAAAAATATAAAACTGATTCTTAAATTGAACTTAAATTGAATCGCCTTCAGCTACTCTTCCCGTGTCCGCTCTGCTCTGTACATATACGTTTTAATTGACTTTCCATAAGCACCTGCTTAAGTCTAGTCCGACAGTTTACGGGCATGAATGCTGATGAAAATAATTGCATTGATAAGCGGATATATAACTGTGCTAGGAAACAGCTGAACTGACATTTACAATGGTAAGAAAATAATTTATTGTGGTTAAAATGCGGCAAACATCAAACAGAATAATCACAATGAATTTCAGAGCAGATAAAATAATGTAACTTTCAAAATGCGTCTTTCTGCCTGTGTGTCTGCTGGACGTGTTTTTCTCCGCTGACCCTCTGATCTCGCAGCGTTTACAAGCCCTGTATAATAAGTTTAAAGAAAGTCATTGTAAATAAGAATGTGTTCTTAACTGACTTGCCTAGTTAAATAAAGGTAAAAAATATATATATTATAATAATAATCTCACAAACATATCCGCCAGCACAAAAAATTCCCTTGTGAAAATGTCAGGCCTCATATTTTGATGACAGGAGAGCAGAACCATGGGTTAGTTTACACAGTAGCCTACCGGTCAGATTTTAGGCAAGTACAGAAAGTTTTTTCTGTAACCTAAGGATATCACCTATAACTTAGCTATCGAATCTTATCTCGGGCCTCTGAGAAACATGCAGCCCTCAAAACTATTTTCAGTTCAAAGTTTGTTATTTGAAATAAACTAGGCCCATGTTTAAATGGATTGGAAAATGGCATTTGCTTTTTGCACGCAGGGAGAGAAAATACCCGTGCAAAAATATAGATGAAAATTCCATTAATGCCTTGAAGGTTGAGTTATCAGATATTTGTATCAAAACCATATGAAACTTAATTTTAAAGATAATCGAACTGTGCAATTGGCAAAGTGAAGGGGATTTAGAAAGATTAATTCGATAGGCTTGCAAAGAACACTTCAATTCTCATCGAGAATAGTTATCTTATTTTCTAACATTGAACTTTTGGAAATTAAATCAAGCAGTAGGCTAGTCTAGCATTATTAGAATGAACACCCAAAACTACGGGTTATAAGGTTACAATTTGTAAACTTAACAAAAATGATTTCAAGCAAAATATATTTAACCCAACTTGGTATTTTTCAATAATTGCACATTTATGTCATTAAAACTTTTTTTTGTCGTAGGCCAAATGCCTTACTCGCAAACTGTAGAATATCTGATTCGCACCCTCGTGTTCTGGCGTAAAGGTTCTACACACGTCACCCTTTTAATATAAACTTTTTACAAAAACGTGACGTGAAAGAAAATATTTTATTCCAAATATCACCGACATAATTCTGCATGGTTCTGAAACCGAAGTTTAAAAGACAAATGGCCATTTTGAGAATTCACATTTCTCAGGTTCCAACAACTGGTACATGAGATCTCTCATATTAAACAAACGTTAGACATCAGGTGAGCTTTAGGATGGTTTACTCATTAGCCTAGTAAAACCCCATCAGATGACTGTGGCTGGGCCTGTATGATAGATCAACCGTAGCCCACGGCAGGATTAAAACACAATGGATAACACTGAATGATATCTGACTAGGTGAATAGTGTTCTTTTAATTCATTCATAAAGTGCAGAATGGAATCATTTACCACGCACTATTTGGAGAAAGTCGGTGATGGCAACAATGATCTTTCCTATAGAATTTGGGTAGAGCGAATTCGCATATGCCACATATCGACCGTCCCAGCGTAGCCTACCTTAATAGTGATATACAATGCATGATCAGCAAATAAGTGAACTATTCCAAGTTGACAACTGAATAAGATGCACGACGAGTTTGTCTAGGCTATGTATGTCCTACACCGTCAGGTCTTTCGCCCGTAATTACGCACAATTTCACAAATGACACCTTTCGCGATGCCAGTGTTAACGTACAACGGCCGCGCGGTCTACAATATTGTCTAATAATGCGGCATCTAAATCGGTCTAGATTTCTTACCTTGCATATTTCTTGGCATGTGCCCCTGTTCTCCATGCGATCGAACGAGTCCTAGAGATTCCGTGTCGCATTTGGGCAGCATGACAGCTCCGCTGGGCTGAGCGGGAGACTCCGCTCCGTCCGGCTGACCACCTGGACGGGAGAGGAACACTACAGGTTCTCACACTCACTCACTCACCCACACTCACACTCACACAGACACACCGGAGAAAAGTGGCTTCCCAAATCCTGCGCGCTCACTGTATGGCCAAAATGCAGCGGGCTCTGCTTAAACTGACAGCGAATGTCTAGGCTACATACCCGATTGGTAGCCTGCAACAGCGAGAACAATGTAAATTCATTCTGAAATTGCTCTTGGGTAAATTGAAATATGGAGCAATGCCGTTGACCCTAGTATACGAGCATGGTTTTACCGCGAAGTTAAGGGTGGAGCGCAATGATTTCTCTCTCTCTCTCTCTCTCTCTCTCTCTCTCTCTCTCTCTCTCTCTCTCTCTCTCTCTCTCTCTCTCTCTCTCTCTCGCTCTCTCTCTCGCTCTCTCTCTCTCTCTCTCTCTCGCTCTCGCTCTCTCTCTCTCTCTCTCTCTGTGATTAAAATAACAAATCTACCCGGACAATGAGGATTGAACCGGGTTAAAATATGATGACACCTCTTTAGAGGTCTCCGCAGCTGACTGCTCTCCCGCTGGCCTTTCCACGTCTTTGACACGGGTCTTAAAAGTGGAGTTAGCGAACTGTCATGAACTTTCGATCTGATTTGAAAAGACTTTCAAGGCGGACGCTCCTTCGCGTAAAAGTCTGATTCGGTCTATCTGTGATGGAGTGGGATGTGAAGTTCAGACCTCTCCTTGCTGCCTTGTTTACTCCACTGACACCGCTTCCTAACGCCAATCAGGGGCTCATGGTGGTATGACATCACACCCTTAGCTCCAATCGCGTGCGGAGACGGGCAACATCGTTTCTAACGCGTTATCCACACTGTCCAAATCACAACTGTTTTTACTGCTAATGATGGACTTTAAAATCGGCTGGAAAACAAGGGACAAAATAGAAGTGATGCAACTGAATGTTTAAAGAAACCAATCTTTGACACAGAGGAGTGGAAGGCAAATAGGTCTACACACGGAGGCATGTCGTTATGCCAACTGGTCTAGTAATGAGCCATACGCATATTATAGTCTAACAGTTTTAATTAAGCTTTTCATGAGTTGATAAATTAGTGAGAAAAAAAAACATGCGCGCAAACACGTGCCATTTTACTGAGACGAAATAAAATATTCGTTTTAGGCAACTGGATGAATGAATTCTAAGCTATTGCGTCAAAACTGTAAATTAGGGCAAACCATTTTCAAAGCTGTAGCCTAATATGCCAGGCCCCTTTTTTTAAATACCAAATTTACTCAAGTACCTCTATAAATGATCTAATTTCTCTCCTTATTAATATTTACAGAATCATATAAGCTACAGGACATGACGGATCAAATCACGTAACATAATTGACGTGAGCATTGAATTAAAACCACAAAACGAAAAACAGGATTTGTTTGTGTGTTAAAACACAACACACACACACACACACACACACACACACACACACACACACACACACACACACACACACACACACACACACAGCGGAACACAACATAATTCACTCTTGTCATCACCTGAGCCCTATTGAGAGCTGTCAATCAACGGATGGAGAGAATGGTGAAAAGTGACGCACAGCGGCCTTTTCAAGCAAAAGGTTAGGCTACATATCCAAGGTCAACTCGAGACATACATTAGAGGGGCCCTATAAAGCACGTGCGCACACTCACATGCATTTACGCACTTGCGAGGGAAAACTCTCTCACGCACACGCACCCCGCAGGTCTAACTGATTTCATCTATCCATTATATCAAATATATTTGAATACCAAAACTACACTTAAATAATTATTTCGAAATGATCAAACACGCAATGCTAATAATTGTTGCAATTAGGATGTGTTTTATCATTGTAAATAACATGCATTTCGTTGCTTTTCTCGTGCATGTTCATGCTCTGATAGGCTAATCTTTATCATTTCCGATCATAAATTCAACTGGGAAATTATTTCGAGTGAGTAAACATTTAAACTGTAACCTACTCTCACACGCATAGGTCTACAAACACGTCCAAATGTCGGAGAAATTGACTGTAAAATGTTTGGCAATACATTCCGTTCAGATTGCCGGAAGACTTTTGACTGTTACTGATGTCAATGTTTCGATTGGAATCCATAAATAATTTACTTTAAACCGAACACAAGCATTTCGCTACACTCGCATTAACACATGTTAACCACGTGTATGTGACCAATAACATTTGTTTTGATTTTACTTTGAATACTAAGCGCTATTGAAAAGATCCCCGCCCCCATCTTCGCTGATATTGTTCAGAAAACAATTGCAAGCTGAAGCTGTACAATGATGAGGCTTCCACCTGTTACGCGTTGAAGTGACCTCATTTGCAACATATTTTCAATTTATTTCCGGATATTGTCATTCCTTAAATTTGACCTAATGACTAATTTATGCATGTAAAAACATAGCATTGCATTGTATGTTTTTGTAAAAAAAAAAAAAAAAAAAAAAAAAAAAACGGGACATTGTGTATAAGCACTCTAGCATTACATCCAATGCATTGACACCAACATATGTCCTCAACCTAAACCAGGGATTGGCAACTTTGATGGGGGTGGGGGCCACAAAAATCGGAACTCAACATGGGGGGCCACAGTGGCTCACAGGTCTGTGTAACCACATCCATACACCTCACATGAAGTCAAAGACAGCCCTAGCCTTGTTGGGGGGGCCTAAGTGAAATTTTGTTGCCAGCAAAACATTTTAGAGCCCCCCTTCTACACATTTTTCCATGGAGCGTAGAGCATAATAAATGTGCAGTTTTATAGCTAATTTCCTGTAATTCTAGTCATTTTACCATAGGGTGGAGAGAAATGTTTGCATATGATATCTGAGTGAGAGTGACTAGCAAAATCAATGGGGGGCCCCGGTCGGTAATTTGACCAAGTTTTAGATAGCTGGCTAGACTAATTTACCAATCCAATTTTTTTTAGCTGACATGAACTAATTGAGAGACTGTCAGTGACTGACATAACAAGAGAAAAATTACTGATGCACAACCACATTTCGAAATTGCACCTTGTGTATTCTACTATTTTAACTCTCAACAAACAAACAAACAAAAAAATTGTTTGTATTTTTCAGAAAATTGATCCACGGGCCTACATCGTTGGTCTAAACTAATCTTCAAGCATAACATTACATAATATGAAAAATGCCATTTCTGTTACTCAACAATGCAAGTCAAAATGGACAATTCAAAAAGGTTAAAGAAAACTGCACGTTAACCTTATGTATTTATGGGAACATGACTGAGTGCAGGAGTCTAATAGAGAAATGATGAACACTCTTAGAATTACTGGTGACTTGAGGAACCCTGAACCTTTGCTAGTCGATGGTTCATATTTACACCTTTGGTTAGTTGTAAGGGTTCTTGAAGGAACCTTTAATGTTTCAACATAACAAAGGGTTCCTGGAGGAACCCTGGACTGGAGGCGTGGCTTAGAAGGGGCGTGGCTTTCATACATTTTTGGGGCCACCCGTGAGATTAAATGTCATTCCTGTTCATATGTTCTGTTGTTGTATTGTCATCACATGTTAAAGTTCAACATTGACAGTTGTATGATTTCCTCAAGAGTCAATGCAAATCCCAAAGTTGGAATAAATATTGCATTACAATGTGTAATATGCATAAATATTTAAATTGGAAGTGTACAAACTGAACATGATGAACAGGAATGACATTTACTCTAACAGGTGACGAAAAATCTGAAAACCACACCTCAAATCTTCTGATTGGCTGTCACCTCTACAATATCTTAGTAAAAAGATTCTAAATGAAACCCCTTCCCATCGCATAAACGTCCTGGTTTGATCCTTTACACAGGGGTTCCTCGAAGAACCATTTTGAACTGAAAATGTTCTACCTGAGTGGTAATTTTTAGAACCCCAAAAAGCCTCTTCCTGGCACCTTTACTTCTGAGAGTGTAGGCTATAGAGGAGCCTCTTGAATCCTGGCTGGCACGCTGCACCAGACACCTAGCATGAAGCCATGTTACAACACATCAGTCACTACTCACCTGCACCAGTCAGGTCGTCTGTAGAGCCACGCTGATCACTTTCACTGTCAGGGCTGGAGGAAGACATGCCAATCCACAGCTCCAGAGAGAAAACACGACTCTGGTTTGATCTATCTTCTACGACACCGACCCACACTCTTAACCTATTCCATTCTGTGACTAGTAATTGGGGGCAATCAGAGCAACGAAGAGTGTTGAGACTTTAGGAGTTAAAAAGAAAAGTAAAAAGTTACTGTCCACTTGCTCTGAAGTCGAGTGAACTCTGCCTGGTGAACTATCCCATCCCCTTCCCTCCCTCTTTCTGCCCTCTCTCTCTCTCTTTATCTCTCCATCCCGCCCCACTTTCACCCCCCCACCCCCACACGCACACACACACACACACACACACACACACACACACACACACACACACACACACACACACACACACACACACACACACACACACACACACACACACACACACACACACACACACACACACACACACACACACACAATAATCAACGGTATTCAAAAATGCTGGGCCGGGATTGGTCCTGGGGTGATCATGTGGTTGATAAGATCCAGTTCTAAAGTTAAACAGAGACAGATAAGGGTTAGCTCTGTGATGGAATGATTAACCTGTAGCAGAGAGACAGAGAGAGACAGGGAGAGACAGGGAGAGACAGGGAGAGACAGAGAGAGACAGGGAGAGACAGGGAGAGACAGAGAGAGACAGAGAGAGACAGAGAGCGACAGGGAGAGACAGGGAGAGACAGAGAAAGACAGATAAGGGTTAGCACTGTGATGGAATGATTAACCTGTAGCAGAGAGAACGAGGGAGAGACAGAGAGAGACAGGGAGAGACAGAGAGAGACAGGGAGAGACAGGGAGAGACAGAGAGAGACAGGGAGAGACAGAGAGAGACAGAGAGAGACAGAGAGAGACAGAGAGAGACAGGGAGAGACAGAGAGAGACAGAGAGAGACAGAGAGAGACAGGGAGAGACAGGGAGAGACAGAGAAAGACAGATAAGGGTTAGCTCTGTGATGGAATGATTAACCTGTAGCAGAGAGACAGAGAGAGACAGGGAGAGACAGAGAGAGACAGGGAGAGACAGAGAAAGACAGATAAGGGTTAGCTCTGTGATGGAATGATTAACCTGTAGCAGAGAGAACAAGGGAGAGATAGGGAGAGACAGAGAGAGACAGGGAGAGACAGGGAGAGACAGAGAGAGACTGGGAGAGACAGAGAGAGACAGGGAGAGACAGAGAGAGACAGGGAGAAACAGAGAGAGACAGGGAGAGAGAGAGAGACAGGGAGAAACAGAGAGAGACAGGGAGAGACAGAGAGAGACAGGGAGAAACAGAGAGAGACAGGGAGAGACAGAGAGAGACGGAGAGACAGGGAGAGACAGAGAGACAGGGAGAGACAGGGAGAGACAGAGAGAGACAGATACGGGTTAGCTCTGTGATGGAATGATTAACCTGTAGCAGAGAGACAGAGGGAGAGACAGAGAGACAGAGAGAGAGGAGAGCGAGGAGAGGGGTGGGGCAGAGAGAGAGAGATAGAGAGAGAGGAGAGGGGTGGGGAGGGGGCAGAGAGAGAGGGGGGAGAGAGACAGAGAGAGAGAGGAGAGGGGCGGGGAGAGAAAGAGAGAGATGGGGGGGCTTCACTTGCTTTGGCAACTTTAACATATGTTTCCCATGCAAATAAAGCCCTTAAATTGAATTGAAATTGAGAGAGAGAGAGAGCGAGAGAAAGAGAGAGAGAGAGAGAGAGAGAGAGAGAGAGAGAGAGGGAGAGCTGCACTTCCTAACCTCCTGCCAAATGTATGACCATATTAGAGACACATATTTCCCTCAGATTACACAGACCCACAAAGAATTTGAAAACAAACCCAATTTCGATAAACTTCCATATCTACTGGGTGAAATACCACAGTGTACCATCACAGCAGCAATATTTGTGGCCTGTTGCCACAAGAAAAGGGCAACCAGTGAAGAACAAACACCATTGTAAATACATCCCATATTTATGTTTATTTATCTTCCCTTTTGTACTTGAACTATTTGCACATAATATGATATTTGAAATGTCTTTATCCTTTTGGAACTTTTGTGAGTGTAATGTTCACTGTTAGGAGGTAAAGCAGAGATGGTGTGTAAACAGGGAGAGGAGGTAAAGCAGAGATGGTGTGTAGACAGGGAGAGGAGGTAAAACAGAGATGGTGTGTAAACAGGGAGAGGAGGTAAAAGAGAGATGGTGTGTAAACAGGGAGAGGAGGTAAAGCAGAGATGGTGTGTAGACAGGGAGAGGAGGTAAAACAGAGATGGTGTGTAAACAGGGAGGGGAGGTAAAACAGAGATGGTGTGTAAACAGGGAGAGGAGGTAAAACAGAGATGGTGTGTAGACAGGGAGAGGAGCTAAAACAGAGATGGTGTGTAAACAGGGAGAGGTGGTAAAACAGAGATGGTGTGTAAACAGGGAGAGGAGGTAAAACAGAGATGGTGTGTAGACAGGGCGATGAGGTAAAACAGAGATGGTGTGTAGACAGGGAGAGGAGGTAAAACAGAGATCAAAAGAAAATGCCAGCTTGGTGATTCCACAACCTCAAACTTTGAACTAAATCTCCTCCACGTTAAAGTTTAACATTTGTTTACTGGCTTTTTGACACTAAAAGAAGCATAAAGTACTTAAGTAAAAATACTTTACTATTTATATTTTTGACAACTCTAACTTTTACTTCACTACATTTCTAAAGAAAATAATGTACTTTTTACTCCAAAAACATTTTGAATGCTCAGCAGGACAGGATAAAAATAAATAAATAATAATGTATTTTTATTGAACCTTTATTTAACTAGGCAAGTCAGTTAAGAACAAATTCTTATTTACAATGACGGCCTACCCCGGCCCAACCTGAACGAGGCTGGGCCAATTTTGCGTCGCCCTATGGGGCTCCCAATCACGGCCGGATGTGATACAGCGTGGATGGTCCAATTCACAAACTTATCAAGAGAACAGCCCTTGTCATTCCTACTGCCTCTGACTCACTAAACACAAATGGTTTGTTTGTAAATTATGTCTGAGTGTTGGAGTGTGCCCCCTGGCTAAATATGGAGAAAAAAAAAAGAAAATGGCACATTCTGGTTTTCATCTCATAAATCTAAATTTTGGACGAGACTGACTTTATGACCAAAATTATCCTAAAGTATTTACATTTTGTAGTACATTTTAACACTAGAATAAATGCTTCTGACTCATATCAATGCCAAATAAGCCGTTTTCAAAATGAGAATTTATTATATAAGCCTTATTGAAGCTGCACATTTTTTTAACTTAACTAGGCAAGTCAGTTAAGAACAAATTCTTATTTAAATTGATGGCCTACCAGGGAACAGTGGGTTAACTGCCTTGTTCAGGGGCAGAAGGAGAGTTTATTTTTTACCTTGTTAGCTCAGGGATTCGATCCAGCAACCTTTCAGTTACCGGCCCAACGCTCTAACCACTAGAGCTAACTGCCGTGCTCAACCTTAACATGTGGTGACAATACAACAGAACAGATTAACTGGAATTACATTTGCTCTCACAGGTGGCCAAAAATAACTATCTGAAAGCCACTTCCCCACTAAGCCACATCTCCAGTCTTCTGATCTGACTCGGTGGATCATAGCTCAATAACCCAACTAAGTGACCCAACTGGCTGGGTCAAATATAACACGCGTGTGTTCTGTCCACTCTACCCAGCGCTGGGTTGTTTTTGACCAAGCATTCTCTATTCTCTTGTGACTGGCCTTTATAGCCCCTTGGCTTAACATCGGCTGTAAAGTCACTCGTTTCGGACCAGGCGAGACGCTAAGTCCGTCAACAACATGGTGTTTACATTGAGGGTCAAGAGATAAACCCTTGTGGGACAAGTGGCCAAACAAAGACTGGCCTATTGACTAAAGAAAGGCTTCCCGGTGACCCGAAGTCGATTAGTCGCCTCTGGTACAACTGACCCTTTCTCCGTGTCTGACCATAAGTGGACGTCTGCTGATAACGTCAAAGGAGCTAACAGAGTAAGAGAGCTTTGCTTACCTAAACGATTAACATCACACACACACACGCAGACAGACAGACAGACAGGTATCTAGCCATCACCTACAGAGAAATAAACCTGGAGAAGAGTCCCTTAAAACCTCTTACATCTAGACGTTCCGATAGCGGAACACCTGCTCCAATATCCAATGATAGGCGTGGCGCGAAATACAAACTCCTCGAAAATCCAAAAACTTCAATTTTTCAAACATATGACTATTTTACACCATTTTAAAGACAAGACTCTCCTTTATCTAACCACACTGTCCAATTTCAAAAAGGCTTTACAGCGAAAGCAAATCATTAGATTATGTCAGCAGAGATAATCAGACACCCATTTTTCAAGCTAGCATATAATGTCACAAAAAACAAAACCACAGCTAAATGCAGCACTAACCTTTGATGATCTTCATCAGATGACACTCCTAGGACATTATGTTATACAATACATGCATGTTTTGTTCAATCAAGTTCATATTTATATCAAAAACCAGCTTTTTACATTAGCATGTGACGTTCAGAACTAGCATTCCCACCGAACACTTCCGGTGAATTTACTAAATTACTCACGATAAATGTTCACAAAAAACATAACAATTATTTTAAGAATTATAGATACAGAACTCCTTTATGCAATCGCGGTGTCCGATTTTAAAATAGCTTTTCGGTGAAAGCACATTTTGCAATATTCTGAGTAGATAGCCCGGCCATCATGGCTAGCTATTTTGACACCCACCAAGTTTGGTACTCACCAAACTCAGATTTACTATAAGAAAAATTGGATTACCTTTGCTGTTCTTTGTCAGAATGCACTCCCAGGACTTCTACTTCAATAACAAATGTTGGTTTGGTTCCAAATAATCCATAGTTATATCCAAATAGCGGCGTTTTGTTGTGCGTTCAAGACACTATCCGAAGGGTAAAGAAGGGTGACGCGCCCGGCGCGTTTCGTGACAAAAAATGTCAAAATATTCCATTACCGTACTTCGAAGCATGTCAAACACTTTTTAAATCAATTTTTATGCGATTTTTCTCGTAAAAAAGCGATAATATTCCGACCGGGAGTCGTTGTTTTCGTTCAAAGACGAAAGAATAAAAACATGGAGTCGTCTCGTGCACGTGCGCCCCAGTCTCATTGTTCTCAGATCGACCACTTACCAAATGCGCTACTGTTTTTCAGCCATGGCCTGCAAAGTCATCATTCAACGTTCTGGCGCCTTCTGAGAGCCTATGGGAGCGTTAGAAAATGTCACGTTACAGCAGAGATCCCCTGTTTTGGATAGAGATGATCAAGAAGGCCAAGAAATGGTCAGAGAGGGCGCTTCCTGTTTGGAATCTTCTCAGGTTTTGGCCTGCCAAATGAGTTCTGTTATACTCACAGACACCATTCAAACAGTTTTAGAAACTTTGGAGTGTTTTCTATCCAAAGATAATAATTATATGCATATTCTAGTTTCTGGGCAGGAGTAATAATCAGATTAAATCGGGTACGTTTTTTATCCGCCGTGAAAATACTGCCCCCTATCCATAACAAGTTGCAAGCTGGTCCTTGGGCTCTGTTCACAAACACAAACAGACCCCACAGAGCCCTAGGAGAGCAACACAATTAGACCCAACCATTTGAGAGAGAGAGAAAGACAGAGACAGAGAGAGAGAGAGAGTGAGAGACAGAGAGAGAGAGAGAGAGAGACAGACAGACAGACAGACAGACAGACAGACAGACAGACAGACAGACAGACAGACACCTAGGCTGTTTGTATCCCAAATGGCACCCTATTCCCTGTTTAGTGCACAATTTTGTTGTTGTTGTGGTACTTTTACCCCCTGTTTCTAATCAATTGGTAGTTACAGCCTTGTCCCATCGCTACAACTCCCATATGGACGCAGGAGAGGCGAAGGTCGAGAGCCATGTGTCCTCCGAAACACGACCCTGCCAAGCCGCACTGCTTCTTGACACACTGCTCGCCTAATCCGGAAGCCAGCCGCACTAATGTGTCGGAAGAAACACCATACAACTGGCGACCGAAGTCAGAGTTCATGCGCCCGGCCCACCACAAGGAGTTGCTAGAGCGCGATAGGACAAGGACATCCCGGCCGGCCAAAATCCTCCCCTAACCCGGACGACGCTAGGCCGTCCCATGGGACTCCTGGTCGCGGCCTCCTGTGCCACAACCTGGGATCAAACCCGGGTCTGTAGTGCCTCAGACCGCTGCACCACTCAGCAGTAGTATATAGTATATTATAAACTGGGTGGTTCGAGCCCTGAATGCTGATTGGCTGACAGCCATGGTATAGCAGACTGTATACCACACGTATGACAAAACATTTATTTTTACTGCTCTAATTACGTTGGTAACCAGTTTATAATAGCAATAAGGCACCTCAGGGTTTGTGATTTTTTTGGCCAATATACCACAGCTAAGGGCTGTGTCCAGGCACTCTGCGATACGTCGTGCCTAAGAACAGCCCTTAGCCGTGGTATATTGGTTATATACCACACCCTCTCATCCCTTATTACTGAAATATAGTGCACTACTTTTGACCTGGCCCATAGGGAATAGGGTGCCATTTGGGATTAAATCCTACAGTATACATGTTTACTATCGGTGAAGTCTACATCCCAGCGCCACTGCACTTTCAGTGCCTCCGTCCCCGGCGTGCCCAGTAGACATGCATGTCTTACCGCCAAAATGGAATGCTCTGCTGGTGTTTCTCAATGTGTTTCTGGGTGCCTTCCGCTAATTACACCCCATATGTTTTCCTCTGACTTGTCTCGCCGATTCCATCCGCCGCAGACGAGTATAAAAGAAAAGGTTAAGACGACTGTTAGAATCATTAGCGTGTCAAGCAAGAGTCATTGTTCATTGCTTCCTATATGAGGTCCAAGGAACAACAGGTCAAAGGAACAATAGCAACAACTTGCTAGCTGCGGTTAGGTGTGCAGCCAGGCTCATAACAAGGCAGGTTCACAGTAAAAACAAGAACAACACAGCCAGACCTGGGTTCAAATACTATTTGAAATCATGTCAAATACTTTATATGTACTTGATTGAGGTTTCATGGCACAATGGACCAATAGAATACATCACAACTCTGAAAACCCCACCCATCTGTCACCCCAGGCAGGCTAACACAAAGTATTTGATCTTTTTTAAATAATATTTGAAACCAGGTAGGCACCACAGTGTAGAGATGGTAGGAGTGGAGGCCTCATCACTCTCTAGCAGTCTCCGTCTGAGCCCGAAAAACCTGTTTACAGTAAAGCCTGTGTAAAGCATGTATCTACTGAACATGGGAAAGTCTTTTAAAGTAAAGCCTGTGTAAAGAATGTATCTACTGAACATGGGAAAATATTTTACAGTAAAGCCTGTGTAAAGAATGTATCTACTGAACATGGGAAAACCTATTTACAGTAAAGCCTATTTACAGTAAAGCTTATTTACAGTATATTCTAGTATAGACTGAATCTCCTGAGCGGGGTTGGGTGTTAGCCCAGTGCTTGATTTGATAGTTTTCTCATGTGCCACAATGAAAGACTGGGAATGTTCCACAGCTAAGGACTGAGAATGTTCCACAGCGAAGGACTGGGAATGTTCCACTGCGAAGGACTGAGAATGTTCCACAGCGAAGGACTAGGAATGTTCCACAGCTAAGGACTGAGAATATTCCACAGCGAAGAACTGAGAATGTTCCACAGTGAAGGACTGAGAATGTTCCACAGCGAAGGACTGGGAATATTCCACAGCTAAGGACTGAGAATGTTCCACAGCGAAGGACTGGGAATGTTCCACTGCGAAGGACTGAGAATCTTCCACAGCGAAGGACTGAGAATGTTCCACAGTGAAGGACTGAGAATGTTCAACAGCAAAGGACTGAGAATGTTCCACAGCGAAAGACAGAGAATGTTCAACAGTGAAGGACAGGGAATGAGCCACAGAGAAGGACAGGGAACGAGCCACAGCGAAGGACTGAGAATGTTCCACAGCGAAGAACTGGGAATGTTCAACAGCAAAGGACAGGGAATGTGCCACAGCGAAGGACAGAGAATGTTCCACAGCGAAGGACTGCGAATGTTCCACAGCGAAGGACTGGGAATGTTCCACAGCGAAGGACTGGGAATGTTCCACAGCGAAGGACTGGGAATGTTCAACAGCGAAGGACTGGGAATGTTCCACTGCGAAGGACTGGGAATGTTCCACAGCGAAGGACTGGGAATGTTCCACAGCGAAGACCTGGGAATGTGCCACAGCGAAGGACTGGGAATGTGCCACAGCGAAGCACTGGGAATGAGCCACAGCGAAGGACTGGGAATGTTCCACAGCGAAGGACTGGGAATGTGCCACAGCGAAGGACTGGGAATGAGCCACAGCGAAGGACTGGGAATGTGCCACAGCGAAGGACTGGGAATGTTCCACAGCGAAGGACTGGGAATGTGCCACAGCGAAGGACTGGGAATGTTCAACAGCGAAGGACTGAGAATGTTCCACAGCGAAGGACTGGGAATGTTGCACAGTGAAGGACTGAGAATGTTCAACAGCAAAGGACTGAGAATGTTCCACAGCGAAGGACAGAGAATGTTCAACAGCGAAGGACAGGGAATGAGCCACAGATAAGGACAGGGAATTAGCCACAGCGAAGGACTGAGAATGTTCCACAGCGAAGGACTGGGAATGTTTAACAGCGAAGGACAGGGAATGTGCCACAGCGAAGGACAGAGAATGTGCCACAGCGAAGGACAGGGAATGTTCAACAGCTAAGGACTGGGAATGTTCCACAGCGAAGGACTGGGAATGTTCCACAGCGAAGGACTGAGAATGTTCCACAGCGAAGGACTGGGAATGTGCCACAGTGAAGGACTGGGAATGTTCCACAGCGAAGGACTGGGAATGTGCCACAGCGAAGGACTGGGAATGTTCAACAGCGAAGGACTGAGAATGTTCCACAGCGAAGGACTGGGAATGTTGCACAGCGAAGGACTGAGAATGTTCCACAGCGAAGGACTGGGAATGTTCCACAGCGAAGGACTGGGAATGTTCCACAGCGAAGGACTGAGAATGTTCAACAGCAAAGGACTGAGAATGTTCCACAGCAAAAGACAGAGAATGTTCCACAGCGAAGGACTGGGAATGAGCCACAGAGAAGGACAGGGAATGTTCCACAGCGAAGTACTGGGAATGTGCCACAGCGAAGTACTGGGAATGATCCACAGCGAAGGACTGGGAATGTGCCACAGCGAAGGACTGGGAATGTTCAACAGCGAAGGACTGAGAATGTTCCACAGCGAAGAACAGAGAATGTTCAACAGCGAAGGACAGGGAATGAGCCACAGAGAAGGACAAGGAATGAGCCACAGCGAAGGACTGAGAATGTTCCACAGCGAAGGACTGGGAATGTTCAACAGCGAAGACAGGGAATGTGCCACAGCGAAGGACAGAGAATGTGCCACAGCGAAGGACAGGGAATGTTCAACAGGTAAGGACTGGGAATGTTCCACAGCGAAGGACTGAGAATGTTTCACAGCGAAGGACAGGGAATGTGCCACAGCGAAGGACAGAGAATGTGCCACAGCGAAGGACAGGGAATGTTCAACAGCTAAGGACTGGGAATGTTCCACAGCGAAGTACTGAGAATGTTCCACAGCGAAGGACTGGGAATGTTCCACAGCGAAGGACTGAGAATGTTCCACAGCGAAGGACTGGGAATGTTCCACAGCGAAGGACTGGGAATGTTCCACAGCGAAAGACTGGGAATGTTCCACAGCGAAGGACTGGGAATGTTCAACAGCGAAGGACTGAGAATGTTCCACAGCGAAGGACTGGGAATGTTGCACAGCGAAGGACTGAGAATGTTCCACAGCGAAGGACTGGGAATGTTCCACAGCGAAGGACTGGGAATGTTCCACAGCGAAGGACTGGGAATGTTCAACAGCGAAGGACTGGGAATGTTCCACTGCGAAGGACTGGGAATGTTCCACAGCGAAGGACTGGGAATGTTCCACAGCGAAGACCTGGGAATGTGCCACAGCGAAGGACTGGGAATGTGCCACAGCGAAGCACTGGGAATGAGCCACAGCGAAGGACTGGGAATGTTCCACAGCGAAGGACTGGGAATGTGCCACAGCGAAGGACTGGGAATGAGCCACAGCGAAGGACTGGGAATGTGCCACAGCGAAGGACTGGGAATGTTCCACAGCGAAGGACTGGGAATGTTCCACAGCGAAGGACTGGGAATGTTCCACAGCGAAGACCTGGGAATGTGCCACAGCGAAGGACTGGGAATGTGCCACAGCGAAGCACTGGGAATGAGCCACAGCGAAGGACTGGGAATGTTCCACAGCGAAGGACTGGGAATGTGCCACAGCGAAGGACTGGGAATGAGCCACAGCGAAGGACTGGGAATGTGCCACAGCGAAGGACTGGGAATGTTCCACAGCGAAGGACTGGGAATGTGCCACAGCGAAGGACTGGGAATGTTCAACAGCGAAGGACTGAGAATGTTCCACAGCGAAGGACTGGGAATGTTGCACAGTGAAGGACTGAGAATGTTCAACAGCAAAGGACTGAGAATGTTCCACAGCGAAGGACAGAGAATGTTCAACAGCGAAGGACAGGGAATGAGCCACAGATAAGGACAGGGAATTAGCCACAGCGAAGGACTGAGAATGTTCCACAGCGAAGGACTGGGAATGTTTAACAGCGAAGGACAGGGAATGTGCCACAGCGAAGGACAGAGAATGTGCCACAGCGAAGGACAGGGAATGTTCAACAGCTAAGGACTGGGAATGTTCCACAGCGAAGGACTGGGAATGTTCCACAGCGAAGGACTGAGAATGTTCCACAGCGAAGGACTGGGAATGTGCCACAGTGAAGGACTGGGAATGTTCCACAGCGAAGGACTGGGAATGTGCCACAGCGAAGGACTGGGAATGTTCAACAGCGAAGGACTGAGAATGTTCCACAGCGAAGGACTGGGAATGTTGCACAGCGAAGGACTGAGAATGTTCCACAGCGAAGGACTGGGAATGTTCCACAGTGAAGGACTGGGAATGTTCCACAGCGAAGGACTGAGAATGTTCAACAGCAAAGGACTGAGAATGTTCCACAGCAAAAGACAGAGAATGTTCCACAGCGAAGGACTGGGAATGAGCCACAGAGAAGGACAGGGAATGTTCCACAGCGAAGTACTGGGAATGTGCCACAGCGAAGTACTGGGAATGATCCACAGCGAAGGACTGGGAATGTGCCACAGCGAAGGACTGGGAATGTTCAACAGCGAAGGACTGAGAATGTTCCACAGCGAAGAACAGAGAATGTTCAACAGCGAAGGACAGGGAATGAGCCACAGAGAAGGACAAGGAATGAGCCACAGCGAAGGACTGAGAATGTTCCACAGCGAAGGACTGGGAATGTTCAACAGCGAAGACAGGGAATGTGCCACAGCGAAGGACAGAGAATGTGCCACAGCGAAGGACAGGGAATGTTCAACAGGTAAGGACTGGGAATGTTCCACAGCGAAGGACTGAGAATGTTTCACAGCGAAGGACAGGGAATGTGCCACAGCGAAGGACAGAGAATGTGCCACAGCGAAGGACAGGGAATGTTCAACAGCTAAGGACTGGGAATGTTCCACAGCGAAGTACTGAGAATGTTCCACAGCGAAGGACTGGGAATGTTCCACAGCGAAGGACTGAGAATGTTCCACAGCGAAGGACTGGGAATGTTCCACAGCGAAGGACTGGGAATGTTCCACAGCGAAAGACTGGGAATGTTCCACAGCGAAGGACTGGGAATGTTCAACAGCGAAGGACTGAGAATGTTCCACAGCGAAGGACTGGGAATGTTGCACAGCGAAGGACTGAGAATGTTCCACAGCGAAGGACTGGGAATGTTCCACAGCGAAGGACTGGGAATGTTCCACAGCGAAGGACTGAGAATGTTCAACAGCAAAGGACTGAGAATGTTCCACAGCGAAAGACAGAGAATGTTCCACAGCGAAGGACTGGGAATGAGCCACAGAGAAGGACAGGGAATGTTCCACAGCGAAGTATTGGGAATGTGCCACAGCGAAGTACTGGGAATGATCCACAGCGAAGGACTGGGAATGTGCCACAGCGAAGGACTGGGAATGTTCAACAGCGAAGGACTGAGAATGTTCCACAGCGAAGAACAGAGAATGTTCAACAGCGAAGGACAGGGAATGAGCCACAGAGAAGGACAGGGAATGAGCCACAGCGAAGGACTGAGAATGTTCCACAGCGAAGGACTGGGAATGTTCAACAGCGAAGACAGGGAATGTGCCACAGCGAAGGACAGAGAATGTGCCACAGCGAAGGACAGGGAATGTTCAACAGGTAAGGACTGGGAATGTTCCACAGCGAAGGACTGAGAATGTTTCACAGCGAAGGACAGGGAATGTGCCACAGCGAAGGACAGAGAATGTGCCACAGCGAAGGACAGGGAATGTTCAACAGCTAAGGACTGGGAATGTTCCACAGCGAAGTACTGAGAATGTTCCACAGCGAAGGACTGGGAATGTTCCACAGCGAAGGACTGAGAATGTTCCACAGCGAAGGACTGGGAATGTTCCACAGCGAAGGACTGGGAATGTTCCACAGCGAAAGACTGGGAATGTTCCACAGCGAAGGACTGGGAATGTTCCACAGCGAAGGACTGGGAATGTTCAACAGCAAAGGACTGGGAACGTTCCACAGCGAAGGACTGGGAATACAGCTGTGTTAGGAATGTCAGATTAATTTGACACATTGTGTTGGGGTGTGTGTGAGAGAGGATTTCAACAAACATGTTTAGATGGTCATCTTTATGTTGCTACATCCATTTGTGGACTTCATACAATAATGGGTATGTACCCCATTGATTCTTAAAAAATATATCTTAGAAATTCCTCATGAGCTTAGTTCAACTGCAGTACTTCATCAGAACGCAACATAGAAGATTGTTTTTACTCCAATGTTTGTAAACAACGTAAATGTAAAAGAAAAAAGTCTCATAACGTGGTTAAAACTATAATGTTGATATCATAGACGGTCAGTCCTTGCATCCATAGCTCTGTCTAGGAATTTGAGTAGTTACATTTCTCCATCCCAATCCATCAGCTTTTTACCAAAACAAGGTCGGAGAGTTAGCATTGTTATTGTTCAACTAGTGATTGCTGATTTGTATTTTTTTTTTTTTACATCTGTAAAGTATACACTTAGTATTCTCATTTTCATTCAGACCTCAGGTGCATGTTATGTATCCCCAGTGAGTGAAAGGTCACGCACGCGCGTGCGCACACACACACACACACACACACACCAGGTCGGTGCGCTATCACCCATAACAGACTTGTCTCATACCTTCTTATCTTCTCTCTTTGCACCCGCGCACACCTACACACACACACAAAGTGCGTGTGTGTGTGTGTGTGTCTCTGTGTATCTCTCTGTGTGTGTGTGTGTGTTTGTGTGTGTGTTGGTTAGCGGTCAGTTGTGACAGAGGTATCTCGTCCCCTCAGTTTGACCCCAGGTCACCACATACTCTCTACTCCAGGACCAAATGGAGCTCCATTACGCTAATGAAACAGAACATGTATCTAACACCACTACGCTAATGAAACAGAACATGTATCTAACACCATTACGCTAATGATCAGACCAGGTATTTAACACCACTACGCTAATGAAACAGAACAGGTATTTAACACCACTATGCTAATGAAACAGAACAGGCATCTAACACCACTACGCTAATGAAACAGACCAGGTATTTAACACCTCTACGCTAATGAAACAGAACAGGTATTCAACACCACTACGCTAATGAAACAGAACAGGTATTTAACACCACTACGCTAATGAAACAGACCAGGTATTTAACACCACTACGCTAATGAAACAGAACATGTATCTAACACCACTACGCTAATGAAACAGAACAGGTATTTAACACCACTACGCTAATGAAACAGAACAGGTATTTAACACCACTACGCTAATGAAACAGACCAGGCATTTAACACCACTACGCTAATGATCAGAACAGGTTAGAGGTGACATTTAACACCACTACGCTAATGAAACAGAACAGGTATTTAACACCACTACGCTAATGATCAGAACAGGTTAGAGGTGACATTTAACACCACTACGCTAATGAAACAGAACAGGTATTTAACACCACTACGCTAATGAAACAGAACAGGCATTTGACACCACTACGCTAATGAAACAGAACAGGTATTTAACACCGCTACGCTAATGAAACAGAACAGGTATTTAACACCACTACGCTAATGAAACAGAACAGGTATTTAACAACACTACGCTAATGAAACAGAACAGGTATTTAACAACACTACGCTAATGAAACAGAACAGGTATCTAACACCACTACGCTAATGAAACAGAGCAGGTATTTAACAACACTACGCTAATGAAACAGAACAGGTATTTAACAACACTACGCTAATGAAACAGAACAGGTATCTAACAACACTACGCTAATGAAACAGAGCAGGTATTTAACACCACTACGCTAATGAAACAGAACAGGTATTTAACACCACTACGCTAATGATCAGACCAGGTATTTAACACCACTACGCTAATGAAACAGAACAGGTATTTAACAACACTAAGCTAATGATCAGAACAGGTTAGAGGTGACATCTAACACCACTACATTAATGACACACAACAGGTAAGAGGGTGCTTAAAGCCTCTCAAAGACTCTCAACGACCAGGCTTTAGGACACAAGCATCAAGCTCTTTATTCACCATTGATTAAATAAAATGCCCCCCCACGACTGACTAGGCCACCTGATTTGATGTGGGAACACCTCAGAATCAATGTGATATTAGGTCCTGCATTGTTAAGAGTTGTGTCAACTGTGGGCCATAGTAAGGGCTTATTTCAGCGTGCTGATCTATCAATGAAGACGTGAGGTGAGGAGGTCGAGAGATGCGGTTTACGGCTCTGTGAGAGCTCTCAGACCAAAGAGACACTTAAAGGACCGTTGTTTTCTTCAGGTAAACTCCCAATGTGGATCTATCAGACAGTGTACACATACACTCAGCCAGGTTTGACTAGTCCTCTTCCGCTAAATATGTGGTGTTTACAGCGGCACACACACACAGACACACACACAGACACACACACTGCCCGTTGCTGTAAGCCCCCCGGCTGCGTGTACCTCTTTACATCCTTCTGTCATCCAGACTTAGCTTAGCGCCGTTTTATCAAATACTAATGGATGGCAAATACTGGGCCTAACCGTTAACAATGTGGTTGTGTTTGGACAGGGCAATACAAAGTAATGGCATGTATGGCTGGTCCCCCACCCCCCCCCCAGGTTAATTGAATGTGGCTCGGCTATGGAGGAAATGATGTACATAAGGTACATTTAACCTGTCTGTGATGACACACTACGAATGGTCCTTGTTTCCTCCCATGACGAGACATCAGAACAAATACGGTTCTTCTAACTACTTCTAACTAAATCATACAAGATATGCATTGTAATGTCAATATACAGGATGCAGATGACCATATTTAACAAATAAGATCACAGAAATCCCATCTCTTTTAAACATTGGGAAATATTTTACATAAACTGTATGTTGGTAAAGCACACATTACACATCCAGCGTCGTTCCTGGTTAGGGTTTGGCCCGGGGTAGGCCGTCATTGTTAATAAGAATTTGTTCTTAACTGACCTGCCTAGTTAAATAAAACTTAAATAAATATATATATATAAGCACATCATAAACATGACACTATGTAAGGGATAATCAATGCGGGGATATGCGTTCTGTGGAAAATAATGAACGACGTGGAAGGAGTGTTCCACGACGCGCTAGCCGAGTGAAACGAACGATTCCAGAGAATGCATACATAGTTGACTATGCCTTTTTATACCATGGCTATCATTTAACACATTTGCCACTCGAAATGTGTTCATTTTGCAGGTAGAAATGTGTTCATTTTGCAGGTAGAAATGTGTTCATTTGCAGGTAGAAATGTGTTCATCATCCACTGAAGTAGTTAGCAAGTTTACTAGATAGCTACAGTAGTTGCCTTGATAACCAAACAAACAGACTACCTAGTTTAGCTCACTAAATCATTCCTTCTAGCTTGCTATTATGAAAATCTAATTCAGCAAATACCAATGTTTTAAATTCGACTTTTACTTTCAAAAGCAGCTCAAACAAAACATGTAAGAATTAACTTCATAGCCTTTGAATTCTACAGTGCAAATATACCATGCGTTATAGGGAAATAATGCACGCTCTAGAATGCCCTTCAAGCCAATCAGAAAGGAGTATTCAACAATGCCATCGTATAAAGCTACTTATAAACTGGGTGGTTCGAGCCCTGAATGCTGATTGGCTGACAGCTGTGGTATATCAGACCATATACCACAGGTATGACGAAACATTTGTTTTTACTGCTTTAATTACATTGGTTACCAGTTTATAATAGCAACAAGGCATCTCAGGGGTTGTGGTATATGGCCATATGTAGCTGTGGTATGAAACAGAACAGCTGTGGTATATTGGCCATATACCACACCCCCTCGTGCCTTATTGCTTAAAAAGAGCATGATTACACATCACTTTGAACCTCTAAAATGTTTTGCAACGCCATAGATATAGAATAACATGATGTTATTGTAGAGCAAGAGATGGCTACTCTCCCTTGAACGGTGTGTGTGTGTGTGTGTGTGTGTGTGTGTGTGTGTGTGTGTTATAGCCATGTGTAAAAATACAGTTAGGCAAATGTATAATGGCACTCTAACTCACCAGCCGATCATTAACCCATTAGACCAACAGGTCTCCCATTGGATAAAAGATGAAACCCTAGAGACCCAGGAGTTCTCTCACTCCCCTGTGAGTGTTTGAGCACTTACAGTAAAGCGCACGTACGTACGCACGCACACACACACACATTTCTTATTTGTGAGAAATGCCAATGTCCTTCACTTGATCTGTACATGATGCTTAGTCCCGTTGTGAATAAAGCATGGCAGACTAGAACAGAAGGCTCCTTCAATCATTGGCATTAAAAGGCCATTCTTAGACGTGATGCTGTGAAGATGTCATGAAGGTTGAATGGCTCCTGTTTTGTTTTGGCCTGGATCAATCTGTGTTATGTGAAGAACCACTCAGGTCTATTTCATTCATTTGGCCTGGATCAGTCTGTATTATGTGAAGGATCACTCAGGTCTATTTCATTCATTTGGCCTGGATCAGTCTGTATTATGTGAAGGATCACTCAGGTCTATTTCATTCATTTGGCCTGGATCAGTCTGTATTATGTGAAGGATCACTCAGGTCTATTTCATTCATTTGGCCTGGATCAATCTGTGTTATGTGAAGAACCACTCAGGTCTATTTCATTCATTTGGCCTGGATCAGTCTGTATTATGTGAAGAACCACTCAGGTCTATTTCATTCATTTGGCCTGGATCAGTCTGTATTATGTGAAGAACCACTCAGGTCTATTTCATTCATTTGGCCTGGATCAGTCTGTATTATGTGAAGAACCACTCAGGTCTATTTCATTCATTTGGCCTGGATCAGTCTGTGTTATGTGAAGAACCACTCAGGTCTATTTCATTCATTTGGCCTGGATCAGTCTGTATTATGTGAAGAACCACTCAGGTCTATTTCATTCATTTGGCCTGGATCAGTCTGTATTATGTGAAGGATCACTCAGGTCTATTTCATTCATTTGGCCTGGATCAGTCTGTATTATGTGAAGAACCACTCAGGTCTATTTCATTCATTTGGCCTGGATCAGTCTGTATTATGTGAAGAACCACTCAGGTCTATTTCATTCATTTGGCCTGGATCAGTCTGTATTATGTGAAGGATCACTCAGGTCTATTTCATTCATTTGGCCTGGATCAGTCTGTATTATGTGAAGAACCACTCAGGTCTATTTCATTCATTTGGCCTGGATCAGTCTGTATTATGTGAAGGATCACTCAGGTCTATTCCACCCCTTTCCTTCTCTTCATGGTTCTCTATTGCTTCCTGTCTGGCACCGAAAAAAGTTTTGGAAGTCCTCCCAATATAGACCATGCCTCTTCGATTAAGCCACCGTGAACAAAATCATCTATTTCGTTTAGAAAAACATATACAATGTTGTTTTTTACGCTGGGAATGGAGGTGGTTGGCCAGAGAGTTCTGGGCCTGAAGGAAGTTTGGATTGTGTGGTTTTAGGGATGTTGAGTTAAATTGGGCTGGAAGGAACCCTTATTCGGTCTGAAAGACTTGGCCTGACAGGGTGGCGAGAGGTTTCTGTATTTTCAGAGCAGGGCAGATGTGTGTCTGTGTGTGTGTGTCTGTGTGTGTGAGGACCACCCTGGGTCTGAGGTGGTTTTGTGGCAGGGACACCTGTGAACTCAGAAGTGGGCCGTCACAAAAACCTCAAGATGGACTGCTTCGGTACAGCGAAATTACTTCCAGCTTCTTCAGACAGAAGGAAATGACTTCCAGCTTCATCAGACAGAAGGAAATTACTTCCAGCTTCCTCAGACAGAAGAAAATGACTTCCAGCTTCATCAGACAGAAGGAAATTACTTCCAGCTTCCTCAGACAGAAGAAAATGACTTCCAGCTTCCTCAGACAGAAGAAAATTACTTCCAGCTTCATCAGACAGAAGGAAATGACTTTCAGCTTCCTCAGACAGAAAGAAATGACTTCCAGCTTAATCAGACAGAAGGACATTACTTCCAGCTTCAATAGACAGAAGGAAATTACTTTCAGCTTCCTCAGACAGAAGGACATTACTTCCAGCTTCAATAGACAGAAGGAAATGACTTCCAGCTTCCTCAGACAGAAGGACATTTCTTCCAGCTTCAATAGACAGAAGGAAATTACTTTCAGCTTCCTCAGACAGAAGGACATTACTTCCAGCTTCAATAGACAGAAGGAAATGTTATTTTCTAAATTGGATTTGCTCAAATTCCTGCATCCTCTGTCCTCTGGTCTCATTTTGAAATAGGTCAAAGGTAATCGAGGAGAGGTGGTGAGGAGAGGGAAAGTGGACAAAAATGTGCATGTATGAGAGTTTCCTTCTCCAATCGCGCATCATCAGGCAAGTTATGTTTACAGGGAGGAATCCCCAAATAAATGTCTAAAGTCATCAAAACAAATGTCTTGTCGTGCAATATATTTTATTAACGAAAGGTTAAGTAGCATATCGTTTTTAAATGTTTGAATGTTTTTCTCCTTCCAGAAAACAACAGTTGAGAATCTGGCAGATTTCACAACTTTTCCGCGAAGGACTAGGAAGAATATTCTTGTGCTTCCTCGCCAAAAGGAGGCTATCGAGGAGGGGAGGACTGTCATCCATTTGACTACAACTGACACTCTCCTCGGCCGCTCAACCACTTATCGGTTTCCGGGTAACGGGGTAGAAAGGACAGAGGAGAGAGGACGGACTTCCTGCTTCATCAGACAGAAGGAACTGACTTCCTGGTATAGGTACAATGAAAAATGAGAGAGAAAGCTAAATATTATGTCATACCGTTTTCAACGACCAAAAGTTCCCCATGCAAAGATATGCAAAAAATACAAATCTGACTTTCGAGCTCTCGATTGGAGACATTCCTGTCCCAAGTACCATTCCTGCCCTATATACCATTCCTGCCCTATATACCATTCCTGCCCTACATACCATTCCTGCCCTACATACCATTCCTGCCCTACATACCATTCCTGTCCCATATACCATTCCTGCCCTACATACCATTCCTGTCCCATATACCATTCCTGCCCTACATACCATTCCTGTCCCACATACCATTCCTGCCCCATATACCATTCCTGCCCTACATACCATTCCTGCCCCATATACCATTACTGCCCTATATACCATTCCTGCCCTATATACCATTCCTGCCCTACATACCATTCCTGCCCCATATACCATTCCTGCCCTATATACCATTCCTGCCCTATATACCATTCCTGCCCTACATACCATTCCTGTCCCATATACCATTCCTGTCCTATATACCATTCCTGCCCTACATACCATTCCTGCCCCATATACCATTCCTGCCCCATATACCATTCCTGCCCCATATACCATTCCTTCCCCATATACAATTCCTGCCCTATATACCATTCCTGCCCTATATACCATTCCTGCCCCATATCCTGCCCCATATACCATTCCTGCCCCATATCCTGCCCCATATACCATTCCTGCCCCATATACCATTCCTGCCCCATATCCTGCCCCATATACCATTCCTGCCCTATATACCATTCCTGCCCCATATACCATTCCTGCCCCATATACCATTCCTGCCCCATATACCATTCCTGCCCTATATACCATTCCTGCCCCATATACCATTCCTGCCCCATATACCATTCCTGCCCCATATACCATTCCTGCCCCATATACCATTCCTGCCCTATATACCATTCCTGCCCCATATACCATTCCTGCCCCATATACCATTCCTGCCCCATATACCATTCCTGCCCCATATACCATTCCTGCCCTATATACCATTCCTGCCCTATATACCATTCCTGCCCTATATACCATTCCTGCCCTATATACCATACAGGCTCCACATCCCATACAGGCCCCACATCCCATACAGGCCCCACATCCCATACAGGCCCCACATCCCATACAGGCTCCACATCCCATACAGGCCCCACATCCCATACAGGCTCCACATCCCATACAGGCTCCACATCCCATACAGGCTCCACATCCCATACAGGCCCCACATCCCATACAGGCTCCACATCCCATACAGGCTCCACATCCCATACAGGCCCCACATCCCATACAGGCCCCACATCCCATACAGGCCCCACATCCCATACAGGCTCCACATCCCATACAGGCTCCACATCCCATACAGGCCCCACATCCCATACAGGCTCCACATCCCATACAGGCTCCACATCCCATACAGGCTCCACATCCCATACAGGCTCCACATCCCATACAGGCTCCACATCCCATACAGGCTCCACATCCCATACAGGCTCCACATCCCATACAGGCTCCACATCCCATACAGGCTCCACATCCCATACAGGCTCCACATCCCATACAGGCTCCACATCCCATACAGGCCCCACATCCCATACAGGCCCCACATCCCATACAGGCCCCACATCCCATACAGGCTCCACATCCCATACAGGCTCCACATCCCATACAGGCTCCACATCCCATACAGGCTCCACATCCCATACAGGCCCGGTGAATTAAATATATAAGTGAACCCCTTTACTTTACTGGAGATCCAACTTGATACAAATGGTGGTTCAATCTCTCTCGACAGTGATCTCCAGGCGTTGTCGGGGGTTTGAGGCTTTTTTACCTCATGCAGACACCAATAAATTGTGGCTTTTAAGGGAGGGAAGGACAGGGAAGAGGAGAGGGGAGGGAGGGGGAGAGGGGTGGGGAAGAGGAGAGGGGAGGGAGGGTGGGATGGGGAACGGGAGGGAGGGTTGGTGGAAGGGAAGGGAGGGGTGGGGAAGGGAAGAGGGGAGGGAGGGTGTGATGGGGAAGGGGAGGGAGGTGTGGGGGAAGAGAGGGGAGGGGAAGGGAAGGGAGGGGTGGGGAAGGGAAGAGGGGAGGGTGGGATAGGGAAGGGAGGGGCGGGGAAGGGGAGGGAGGGCTGGGGAAGAGTGACCTGTCGGCCTGCCCCATTCATCATCAGGACAAAATGTCTCCCGCATCTTTTCCATTGATCAGGGAGAACATCCCGTGGTAGCAAGTTTAAGAAAAGACGCGGAAACCTATGTCCCCAAGCTTTTTCCCAAAATCTGTCTTGTGGTTTCGGCCCCAAAACATCTGTATCATTTCCTATCTTTTTCTCACTCTGTATATTCTCTGGAGTAGTATTTTATTTAACCAGGCAAGTCAGTTAAGAACAAATTCTTATTTACAATGACGGCCTACACCGGCCAAACCCGGACGACGCTGGGCCAATTGAGCGCTGCCCTATGGGACTCCCAATCACGGCCGGTTGTGATACAGCCTGGATTTGAACCAGGGTGTCTGTAGTGACGCCTCTTGCACAGAGATGCAGTGCCTTAGACCGTGTGGTATTTACAGAATGTGGTCTACTCCTAGACAGTTTTCTAACAGGCCTTGATCAGGAGTTATATGGTATGTAGTAGGTGACGTTAATAAACGACCTCCAAGGTAAAGTGGTGGGACGTGGGTCTGCAGCAGCCAACTACCTGACAAACAAGTCCTCTTGAGGCTGAGGTTGGCGTTTAGCTTTTGGCAGGATTCTGAAAGACACGCACAGAGTGTCTCAAATACACGCGCACATGTACACACACACACACACACTAGTACAGACGTTCACGCACGTACACACACACAAACACGCACACACACACACACACACACACAATTGCTGTACTGCAGTGTTGAGGGAGGGAGCTAGCACACATGCTGTGCATGACGAATCAAATTTGATTTGACTTGAGACACACACAAATATGCAATGGTTAAGTGTTGTTCCTAAATTGGCAAGTGGAGCATAACAAAAACTCAGATTTCATTGTGAACTCTGGATTGGAAACATTTCAATGAAACAGCAATGTTTCAGGCTTACACATATCAACAGAGTGTTTACAACATGTGTAGGTGTTTTCAACAACTTTATACAGTTCTTCTAACTACTTCTAACTAAATCATACAAGATATGCATTGTAATGTCAATATACAGCATGCAGATGACCATATTCAACAAATTGATTTGTATTTTATTTCACCTTTATTTAACCAGGTAAGCTAGTTGAGAACAAGTTCTCATTTACAACTGCGACCTGGCAAATAAGATCACAGAAATCCCATCTCTTTGAAACATTGGGAAATACTTAGATAAACGGTATACATTACACATCTGTAAGCACATCATAAACATGACCCTGCAGTAGGACCGTTTCTGTTCTCTCAGTTCTGCAGTAGGACCGTTTCTGTTCTCTCTCAGTTCTGCAGTAGGACCGTTTCTGTTCTCTCTCAGTTCTGCAGTAGGACCGTTTCTGTCTTATCTCAGTTCTGCAGTAGGACCGTTTCTGTTCTCTCTCAGTTCTGCAGTAGGACCGTTTCTGTTCTCTCTCAGTTCTGCAGTAGGACCGTTTCTGTTCTCTCTCAGTTCTGCAGTAGGACCGTTTCTGTTGTCTCTCAGTTCAGCAGTAGGACCGTTTCTGTCTTATCTCAGTTCTGCAGTAGGACCGTTTCTGTTCTCTCTCAGTTCTGCAGTAGGACCGTTTCTGTTTTCTCCTAGTTCTGCAGTAGGACCGTTTCTGTTTTCTCTCAGTTCTGCAGTAGGACCGTTTCTGTTCTCTCTCAGTTCTGCAGTAGGACCGTTTCTGTTTTCTCTCAGTTCTGCAGTAGGACCGTTTCTGTTTTCTCTCAGTTCTGCAGTAGGACCGTTTCTGTTCTCTCTCAGTTCTGCAGTAGGACCGTTTCTGTTCTCTCTCAGTTCTGCAGTAGGACCGTTTCTGTTCTCTCTCAGTTCTGCAGTAGGACCGTTTCTGTTTTCTCTCAGTTCTGCAGTAGGACCGTTTCTGTCTTCTCTCAGTTCTGCAGTAGGACCGTTTCTGTTTTCTCTCAGTTCTGCAGTAGGACCGTTTCTGTTTTCTCTCAGTTCTGCAGTAGGACCGTTTCTGTTCTCTCTCAGTTCTGCAGTAGGACCGTTTCTGTTTTCTCTCAGTTCTGCAGTAGGACCGTTTCTGTTCTCTCTCAGTTCTGCAGTAGGATCGTTTCTGTCTTCTCTCAGTTCTGCAGTAGGACCGTTTCTGTTCTCTCTCAGTTCTGCAGTAGGACCTTTTTCTGTTCTCTCTCAGTTCTGCAGTAGGATCGTTTCTGTCTTCTCTCAGTTCTGCAGTAGGACCGTTTCTTTTCTCTCTCAGTTCTGCAGTAGGACCGTTTCTGTTTTCTCTCAGTTCTGCATTAGGACTGTTTCTGTTTAGTCAAAGGATTTCCAACTGCACATTCACATTTACTCGCCTTTATACACTGAACAAAAATATGAATGCAACATGCAGCAATTTCAAAGATTTTACTGAGTTACAGTTCATATAAGGAAATCAGTCAATTTAAATACATTCATTAGGCCCTAATCTATGGATTTCATGTGACTGGAAATACAGATTTGAATCTGTTGGTCACAGATACCTTTAAAAAAATTGGTCTCACAATGGGCCTCAGGATCTCGTCATGGTATCTCTGTGTATTCAAATTGCCATTGGTAAAATGCAATTGTGTTCGTTGTCTATAGCCCCATCCATAACCCCACCGCCACCATGGGGCACTCTGTTCACAATGTTGACATCAGCAAACCTCTCGCCCACACGACACCACACACGATGTCTGTGGTTTTGAGGCCGGTTGGACATACTGTTAAATTCTCTAAAACGACATTGGAGGTGGCTTATGGTAGAGAAATTAACATTCAATTATCTGGCAACAGCTTTGGTGGGCATTCCTGCAGTCAGCATGCCAATTGCACACTCCCTCAAAACTTGAAAGATCTGTAGCATTGTGTTGTGTGACAAAACTGCACATTTTAGAGTGACCTTTTATTGTCCCCACACAAGCTGGACCTGTGAAATGATCATGCTGTTTAATCAGCTTCTTGATATGCCACACCTGTCAGGTGGATGGATTATCTTGGCAAAGGAGAGATGGTCACTAACAGGGATGTAAACAAATGTATGCACAAAATTTGAGAGAAATAATCTTTTTGTGTGTATGGAACATTTCTGGGATCTTTTATTTCAGCTCATGAAACATGGGACCAACACTTTACATGTTGCGTTTATATCAGTGTAAAAAAGCAGGATATGACAGTAAACAGGTAAACAGATAAACAAATACATTCAGAACGGGACACTTTTTGTATCCATGACCTGAAATACCCCTGGGAATACACATTTGTTTGCCTTCAATTGTATCTCATATCATTCACCATACACACACACACACACATGCGCGCATGCACACAAGCACACACACACAAACACATCGACTACTGTTTTTGAGTCAGCATAATTCATGGTGTGAAATATTTACATCACAATTTTCCCATTTCAGCTTGATTCATCTGCTGTGGACTTTTGTTTTCAAGTGGACTAATGTGCATATTCAGCTAATACACAGAGCTCAAAATCAAAAGCACTACTTCTACTACTACAACAAATACTACTACTCGCTATACAGTACTTTCTCTAAGTAGTCTTGGCTACTACAATACTACTACTCGCTATAAAGTACTATCTCTAGGTAGTCTTGGCTACTACAGACAATAACAATAGTCTTACTTCCATCACCACAGAATTAGAGGTACAATTACTATAAAAATCGCAGCAGTACCAGTATAATGCTAGCACGGCTAGCACCTTTAATGAATTCATCTTTATCTTTATCAAAATCAATTCTAATTAAATTCCCTCTCCCTGTAAATTCCATTTAATTCAATTCAAATTCCAGGTCAGTCTTTGAATTCAGAGATAATTTAATTCCTCTCAATTCCAATGTTAGGTAAATCTCAAGAATTCAATGACCAATTCAATATTATCTCCCAACAATTCCACAATTCCAATTCAATTCCCTCAGGCTTTAAGCTGTATCATATCACTGTTCAAACAGCGCATAATATGACTGTTCAGACAGCCTAGCTATACTGGAAATATAGAAATCCTGCAGTAAATATTTTTTCCTAAGTGCATTCATTCCCTTAATATTGAATACCAATTCAATTAAATTCCAAAGATGTACTGTGTATTGTTTTACAATTCCAATGTAATTCCAGTTCAAACAGTCCAAGCAGCCTAATTCCAATTCAATTCCAATTCCATAACTTGAAGATTGTTGAAATTAGAATTGAATTCAACTTAAATTCTCCACTTCATGAGTGAATTCAAGAATTGAATTGGAATTTCAAATTGAATTGGAACTCTGATATTTATATGATATCGTTCCCATTACGTCCACATCGCAACGCTATGAAAAGCTGTGGCTTTCCTCACTGAGTGGCACCATGTATCTACTCCGGCACAGCCCCCTCGCTCAATGATTAATTGACCATCCACCAATAGCTGTCGATACAGACCTTATACAGGAAATTAACAGAACCTGGTTTCAACGGCAGGTATCTAGGCAGATAAATCATAGTAACAGCCAATAATAAATGGATAATGCTTCTATGTTTTTAAATCCAGTGGCAGCTGTATTGAATAGGAAACCTTGTGTGTGGGAGAAAATAGACATTTATTGATCCGAAACAACAGAGTGAGGAGGAGGAGGAGGGGGTAAGAAATGCCTGACATCCAGGAAAATGATGTTCTCACCAGATTTTTTTATAGACTCCCGAGTGCTGTAAATTCAAATGGTAGGGTTCATTTTAAACAGATGGTGCGAAAATGATGCCATTAGCCATGATATACTGTATGTGAGTGCCCACTTCACTAAGTAACTCTTGGAGAGGATGGCAAAGGATTTTTTTTTACCTTTATTTAACTAAGCAAGTCAGTTAAGAACAAATTCTTATTTTCAATGACAGCCTAGGAACAGTGGGTTAACTGCCTTGTTCAGATGCAGAACAACAGATTTGTACCTTGGGGATTCAAACTTTCAACCTTTTGGTTACTAGCCCAACACTCTAACCACTAGGCTACCCTGCCGCCCCAACTGACTTCATATTTCAGGGCGATCTTTCAGAATAAGAATAGTAGAATTAAAAAGCCATTTAGTGTGTCGAAACGCTTAAACACTTCGGGTCCGCAGCTAAACGCTTGCTGCAGCGGTGTGTGGTCTGTAGCCAGACAATTAAGGATTAAGGTGTGGCGATAGGAAGAATGTGGAAATTGGATCTGTGCGGCCAGGGAGAGCCCACACCCTTACTGCTGCTGGAGTCTGGGCTTCCTGCAAATGCCACATGTACCCCGAGACACCAGTCAGCCAGTGAGTCAGTCAGCTAGCTAGCCATCCAGCCAGTCAGCCAGCCAGTCAGTGAGTCAGTCAGCTAGCTAGCCATCCAGCCAGTCAGCCAGCCAGTCAGTCAGCCAGTCAGCCAGTCAGTGAGTCAGTCAGCTAGCTAGCCATCCAGCCAGTCAGCCAGCCAGTCAGTCAGCCAGTCAGTGAGTCAGTCAGCTAGCTAGCCATCCAGCCAGTCAGTCAGCCAGTCAGTGAGTCAGTCAGCTAGCTAGCCATCCAGCCAGTCAGTCAGCCAGTCAGTGAGTCAGTCAGCTAGCTAGCCATCCAGCCAGCCAGTCAGCCAGCCAGCCAGTCAGTTAGTCAGTCAGCTAGCTAGCCATCCAGCCAGCCAGCCAGTCAGTCAGTCAGTCAGCCAGTTAGTCAGTCAGCTAGCTAGCCATCCAGCCAGTCACACACACACACACACACACACACACACACACACACACACACACACACACACACACACACACACACACACACACACACACACACACACACACACACACACATGAACCTAAAAAGAGGAAAGAGATGGAATTGTCTGACTATACTGTTTGACTAAACACAAACTGTCTGACTATACTGTTTGACTAAACACAAACTGTCTGACTATACTGTCTGACTAAACACAGAAATTGTCTGTCTAAACACAGAAACTGTCTGACTAAACACAGAAATTGTCTGTCTAAACTGTCTGACTAACCACAGAAACTGTCTGACTAAACACAGAAACTGTCTGACTATACTGTCTGACTAAACACAGAGTCTGACTATACTGTCTGACTATACTGTCTGACTATACTGTCTGACTATACTGTCTGACTATACTTTCTGACTAAACACAGAGTCTGACTATACTGTCTGACTAAACACAGAGCTTGACTATACTGTCTGACTAAACTGTCTGACTATACTGTCTGACTATACACAGAGTCTGACTATACTGTCTGACTATACTGTCTGACTAAACACAGAGCTTGACTATACTGTCTGACTATACACTGCCTGAGTAAACACAGAGTCTGACTATACTGTCTGACTATAAACAGAACATTTAAGAATATAATGTATTATATTCCCTTATGTTATTATTCACTGTGGCCTGTAAACCTTTACCAATGAACCCCCTGTGGGTTGACTAACTTACGATCCATGTAAGTTATTAGATCTCCATTTATTACTTAATTAAACCAATTATCATGGATGGCAGGGGATCAACCAGCCGATATTACTGCCTAGATGGAGAATGGAGAGATTGGGAGAGACAGATTGGGCCATTCCTCAAAATAAGTGAAGTGGCCTGACTGGCACTGAGATAGACCCAGTGATAATGGCCCTGTTTACCTTGACTCCCAACAGGCTCCAGATCAATGCAGGTAGTATGACTCTCACTGGCAAACAGTCTGTCTGTCTGTCTGTCTGTCTGTCTGTCTGTCTGTCTGTCTGTCTGTCTGTCTGTCTGTCTGTCTGTCTGTCTGTCTGTCTGTCTGTCTGTCTGTCTGTCTGTCTGTCTGTCTGTCTGTCTGTCTTCTCCCTAAACCCCCACTACCACTGAAGCTTCTTCAACCTCTTTGCAAGCTGCACTCCTGTCCTTCTCCCTGAACCCCCACTACCACTGAAGCTTCTTCAACACTGTTGCAAGCTGCACCCCTGTCCTTCTCCCTGAACCCCCACTACCACTGAAGCTTCTTCAACCTCTTTGCAAGCTGCACTCCCATCCTTCTCCCTGTTGTAGCATGGTGTTGTAGCATGGTGTTGTAGCGTGGTGTTGTAGCGTGGTGTTGTAGCGTTGTAGCATGGTGTTGTAGCATGGTGTTGTAGCATGGTGTTGTAGCATGGTGTTGTAGCGTTGTAGCATTGTGTTGTAGCATGGTGTTGTAGCGTTGTGTTGTACCGTTGTAGCATTGTGTTGTAGCATGGTGTTGTAGCATTGTGTTGTAGCATGGTGTTGTACCATGGTGTTGTAGCGTGGTGTTGTAGCATTGTGTTGTAGCATGGTGTTGTAGCATGGTGTTGTAGCGTGGTGTTGTAGCATTGTGTTGTAGCGTGGTGTTGTAGCATGGTGTTGTAGCATGGTGTTGTAGCATGGTGTTGTAGCATGGTGTTGTAGCAAATGAGTATCATGAAATGCATGCACCAGAAACAGGGCATACTATGTGACTTGACAGAGAATTATCAGCAAGCTTGCCAACTGCAATAAAATAGCTAGCTAGATGTCTGCTTGGCTAGCTAGCTAGCTGCTTGGCTTAAAACAGAACGTCAGCGCAATGTTCTCTGATTTGCTAAAAGGATCCTTCTTGTCTCTTTTGCTAAGATTTGACATGTTGAATCTTGGAAACTCCAGCAGCCGACATGAGACCTTTTCTAAAATGGCTTAAAACCATGTTGTCTCAGCTGTTGTATCTTAACATCTCAACATGTACACCAATTATTTTCAATAATATTACAGAGACATTTTCAATTCAACTTCCGCTGTCCTACAAGAAAGGCTGCCTAAGGCCCCATCTCTTTTTCGCACATCTCAAACGACATAATTCAGAGCCTGTATTCAGAGCCTGTGTTCAGAGCCTGTATTCAGAGCCTGTATTCAGAGCCTGTGTTACTGCTTTTTCAACCCTGTCAACCTCTTGCACAGTAGGAAGCACCTGTTTCAGTTATGAACACGTGTAGAGAAGCAGTATTCATATCACTATATATACTGTATACATAAAGTAAATACATCACTCTGAGTATTTTACTCTATACTCCCCAGTCTTCGACATGTTAAAGGGCACCCTGTGATTTAAATGGAATTTTTCCAACGGTCCAGTATTTTCATATCGTAAAAGCAATTAAGTGTATTGATTTGTAATTATTTCCAACAAGGGTTGGTCGGTATGTGTCTCTGGGATTCTGACTGACTTGCGCGCTGGGAGTCTAGCAGAGAGAGGGGGGGGGGGGAGAGGCTGTGGATTGCGACGGTGCTGCCTCAGCATCCTAGGCCTAGCCTGGGGTGATGTGTTTTCCTCAGGAAATATCTGTGGATCTAGCTAGCATAGCGCAGGGAGCCACCGCCTTCGGCGAGCAGCAAGGGGGAAGAGGACTTAGATCAGCTCCAGGAAAAGACTTTCAATCCTGGGTGAGAGATCCCCGCGAGGTGGGTTCAACGTGAATCACCTTACATAGGTTATTACTGAGTGTTTCAGAGGACTGGCAAAGGGATGCATATCTCCAGGAAGGAAAACAAATGTATCGAACCAATACAGAATTACATGAATTTTTTATTTTATTTTTATGGTTACGATTTTATTTCTTCATACAGCATGTTATAAGTTGTCTGAATCTGTCTCGTAAAATGGAATGAAAACTAAGTGTGAGCTCATCCTCCTCATCCTCCTCATCCTCAAAGCCTTGAAGTATTTCAAGTCACAGGCTTTCTTTTCAAACAGTTATATTGCTGGTCGTGTAAAATGACTGACAAGGAAAATGTGGATTATTCCTTTACAGCAGCATATCTTCCACCCGACCCGTCTGTGGTTGATTTCAAAGGAAACACAGGTGGACTCTTGTAATTTATTAACCATTCCCACCTAAAAATAGTTGAAGTAGCAATTAATAACCAATGGCAGGACTGAGCATGGCAGGCTGCGGCCTGAGAAAGAGAACACATGTTCTCGTCTGCATTTTGCAGTCTGCACTCGGCAGTCCTTGGCGTGGCTTTCTCCCCTGGTGCCTTCCGTTTGGTTCCTCCCCAACGGAGAAACAAACCCGAAACACCAAGCTGTGGTGATGGACTCCAGAAGCTTTCATTTTGTTGACCACACAGAAATGCTTGGGATTACATTGAGATTTCCATGTTTCAAACATCATCCAATCACGCTGAAGTGAGAAACAGGACACACTGATATTAAGACGTCAACACACACAGCCCCAAAACCAATGGTTTCTATAAAAAGGACGTCACAAAACAGCTTACCATGTGTTTTTTTTGTTAGAGTTGGTTTGCTTTGGTGTATATGGAGATAATTGTCTCTTGAATTGATATGGAAGTTTATGGACTCAGTTCCCAGAGCAGTTGTTGTTATCTGTTGCAATCGAGGAAAGTAAACACAGGTTTTCCAGGGCGGGTGGGCGAGTAAACATAGGTTTTCCAGGGCGGGTGGGCGAATTGTAGGAAATATTAACCCTTTATCTCAGGTGCTAGCTAAGTGGGTCAAAGCAGGTGCATGAGTCACTCGAGAACTTGTGAATGTTCTCTAGTCTCCATAGCTAAAACAATCCAGCCGCTTTATACATGTAAATGAAAAGAAGACAAAACGTTGTGTCTTTCTTTTTTGATGCTAGTTCTTTTTGGTCGTCTGTCGCAGGAGGAGATAGGAAGCCTAGGAAGGCTCCTGATCGATGTCATGGCATGCCGGGAAGAGGAAACTAAAGATTCGGGGGAGCAGATGTTATTTTTAAGCCATCTCACGGAAATGGGAGGCAAACCAAGGAGGATGCAGATAGGCCAGAGAGAGTTGCATAGAACCCCCCCCATTCATACGCACACATGTGAACACACTCACAAGCTCACATATACACACGTGTGCACAAACACACACCCCACCACTGCCACCACGCTATGACAGGTGTGTGTGTCTGTGTACTGTACATCTGTTGGCATGAGAGACAGTAAACAATGGCAAACATAATAATAATAACAAATAACAACAATAATAATAACAATAATAATTATTGATAGGATTTATATGTCATGTCCTGACCCTAGTAAGATGTCATTTTCTATAGTAGAGTAGGTCAGGGCGTGACAGAGGGTGTTTTGTGTTTTTCTATGTTTTCTATTTCTATGTTTAAGTTCTAGTTTTTCTATTTCTATGTTGGGGTTGTTTGGGTTAATCTCCAATTGGAGGCAGCTGATCCTCGTTGCCTCTGATTGGAGATCATATTTAAGTAGGGGTTTTTTCTCTTCCTGTTTTGTGGGTTATTATCTTTTGAGTAGTGTTTGTTTCTCTCTGCGTCACGGTTTGTTGTTTTTTGTATATTCAGTTATTTAGTGTATTGCATTACGTTTCACGAATAAATAAAAATGTGGAACAACAAACACGCTGCACCTTGGTCCGCTCCTTCAGACAGCCGTGACAATATAAAACTTTTCTACCAACTGAGGTACTCAAAGAGCTTTACATAGTAGGGGGAAACTCACCTCAACCACCACCAATGTGTGGCACCCACCTGGGTGATGCACGGCGGCCATTTTTGTGCCAGAACGCTCATCACACATCAGCGATCAGCTGGAGAGGTGAGGAGTGATATATGCCAATTAGGAATGAGGGGGATGATTAGGTGGCCATGATGGAATGGGGCCAGGTTGGGAATTTAGCCATGACACCTATTCTTACGATAAGCGCCATGGGATTTTTTATCATCACAGAGAGTCAGGACAGCTGTTTAACATCGCATCCGAAAGACGGCACCCTACACATAAAAAAAAAAAAATCTATGACTATTGGATAAAAGTATTTGCTAAATGGCATACAGTGAGGGAAAAAGTATTTGATCCCCTGCTGATTTTGTACGTTTGCCCACTGACAAAGAAATTATCAGTCTATGATTTTAATGGTAGGTTTATTTGAACAGTGAGAGACAGAATAACCACAAAAAAATCCAGAAAAACACATGTCAATCAGAAAGATTTCTGGCTCCCAGGTGTCTTTTATACAGGTAACGAGCTGAGATTAGGAGCACACTCTTAAAGGGAGTGCTCCTAATCTCTGTTTGTTACCTATATAAAAGACAACAGTCCACAGAAGCAATCAATCAATCAGATTCCAAACTCTCCACCATGGCCAAGACCAAAGAGCTCTCCAAGGATGCCAGGGACAAGATTGTAGACCTACACAAGGCTGGAATGGGCTACAAGACCATCGCCAAGCAGCTTGGTGAGAAGGTGACAACAGTTGGTGCGATTATTCGCAAATGGAAGAAACACAAAAGAGCTGTCAATCTCCCTCCGCCTGGGGCTCCATGCAAGATCTCACCTCGTGGAGTTGCAATGATCATGAGAACGGTTAGGAATCAGCCCAGAACTACACGGGAGGATCTTGTCAATGATCTCAAAGCAGCTGGGACCATAGTCACCAAGAAAACAATTGGTAACACACTACGCCGTGAAGGACTGAAATCCTGCAGCCCCCGCAAGGTCCCCCTGCTCAAGAAAGCACATATACATGCCCGTCTGAAGTTTGCCAATGAACATCTGAATGATTCAGAGGACAACTGGGTGAAAGTGTTGTGGTCAGATGAGACCAAAATGGAGCTCTTTGGCATCAATTCAACTCGCCGTGTTTGGAGGAGGAGGAATGCTGCCTATGACCCCAAGAACACCATTCCCACCATCAAACATGGAGGTGGAAACATTATGCTTTGGGGGTGTTTTTCTGCTAAGGGGACAGGACAACTTCACCGCATCAAAAGGACGATGGACGGGACCATGTACCGTCAAATCTTGGGTGAGAACCTCCTTCCCTCAGCCATGGCATTGAAAATGGGTCGTGGATGGGTATTCCAGCATGACAATGACCCAAAACACACGGCCAAGGCAACAAAGGAGTGGCTCAAGAAGAAGCACATTAAGGTCCTGGAGTGGCCTAGCCAGTCTCCAGACCTTAATCCCATAGAAAATCTGTGGAGGAAGCTGAAAGTTCGAGTTGCCAAACATCAGCCTCAACCTTAATGACTTGGATAGGATCTGCAAAGAGGAGTGGGACAAAATCCCTCCTGAGATGTGTGCAAACCTGGTGGCCAACTACAAGAAACGTCTGACCTCTGTGATTGCCAAATAGGGTTTTGCCACCAAGTACTAAGTCATGTTTTGCAGAGGTGTCAAATACTTATTTCCCTCATTAAAATGCAAATCAATTTATAACATTTTTGACATGCGTTTTTCTGGATTTTTGTTGTTGCTATTTTGTCTCTTACTGTTCAAATAAACCTACCATTAAAATTATAGACTGACTCCTAAAGTTGATTCAGCTGCGGGATCGGGGCACTACCAGTACAGAGCTTGCTCAAGAATGGCAGCAGGCAGGTGTGAGTGCATCTGCATGCGCAGTGAGGCGAAGACTTTTGGAGGATGGCCTGGTGTCAAGAAGGGCAGCAAAGAAGCCACTTCCCTCCAGGAAAAACATCAGGGACAGACTGATATTCTGCAAAAGGTATAGGGATTGGACTGCTGAGGAGTGTGGTAAAGTCATTTTCTCTGATGAATCCCCTTTCCGATTGTTTGGGGCATCCGGAAAAAAGCTTGTCCGGAGAAGACAAGGTGAGCTCTACCATCAGTCCTGTGTCATGCCAACAGTAAAGCATCCTGAGACCATTCATGTGTGGGGTTGCTTCTCAGCCAAGGGAGTGGGCTCACTCACAATTTTGCCTAAGAACACAGCCGTGAATAAAGAATGAAACCAACACATCCTCCGAGAGCAACTTCTCCCAACCATCCAGGAACAGTTTGGTGATGAACAATGCCTTTTCCAGCATGATGGAGCATGATAACTAAGTGGCTCGGGAAACAAAACATCGATATTTTGGGTCCATGGCCAGGAAACTCCCCAGACCTTAATCCCATTGAGAACTTGTGGTCAATCCTCAAGAGGCGGGTGGACAAACAAAAACCACAAATTCTGAAAAACTCCAAGCATTGATTCTGCAAGAATGGGCTGCCATCAGTCAGGATGTGGCCCAGAAGTTAATTGACAGCATGCCAGGGCGGATTGCAGAGGTCTTGAAAAAGAAGGGTCTGCATCAACTTCATGTAATTGTCAATAAAAGGCTTTGACACTTATGAAATGCTTGTAATTATACTTCAGTGTTCCATAGTAACATCTGACAAAAATATCTAAAGACACTGAAGCAGCAAACTTTGTGGAAATTAATATTTGTGTCGTTCTCAAAACCTTTGGCCACGACTGTACATGTATAAGATACATTTTAGAAAGCGTGTTTTCCTAAAAATACATATGGTTTTCTTGTCTGGGTGCTGCGTTGGGATTAAAGGGCTAAAGGTGTGGTCTCACCTAAATCGGTGGGAGATAATATCACAGCTGGACACTGGCAGGCCTCGTGGCAACAAAAAAAAGATCTTTCCCAATAAAAAAGGTAAAACGCAATTCCTTTAGAGGAAAAGGAGATTCCTTTTGTATGACTGTTTCAGTATCCCGTTTCAGAAAGAAGAAACATTTTTTTTTTTTCAAATTAACTTATTTTAAAGAGGAGATATAATGAATTTTAGGGGCAGTGTTTTTAGCAGAAAGACAACCCCACTCGGAGAGAGTCCCCCATAGCCTCTAATTTCTCCCTCCGTCATAAGTGACGGCGGACCACAATGTTTTTACTGGGTGGTTGGTTGCCTAACCTACTCCCACAGTCGCTAGACTGTGGCAAGGAAGAAGCTTGTTCAACATGTTTCCCCTTTATACTGGGCTATCAGCTCGATACCACCCAAGTGTCGAGAGAGCCTTCAGCACAGGGGCTGAGTACAAAACCAAACGGATGACATCACATGATTTAGATGGCTTAAAGTGCAGACTATGTGTATATGTCCAATCCTCCCCAGAAAATAATTATTATATTTGTATATTCCCCCCCCCCCCCCCCGAATAGCAGTCTTTAATCAAATGGTCACTTGTCTAATATTAAAGTCACATTCTACAATGGCAGCAAAATATCTCTCCAGCATCACATGTACTGTATTATATTTAGAGTTCACATGTTAACACCATCTTTTCACTTGAGAATACCATGTTTTCACCTCCACATGTGAATTGCAGCTTCACATGTGGAATTGCATTTTCACATGTTCAAAACTTTCATGTGAGAATCGGATATGCAGTTTCACGTGAAATACTCCACATGAAAATCGCACTTTCACATGTGGAATTGCATTTTCACATGTGTAAAACAATCATGTAAAAATCTAATTTGCAGTTTCATATGTGAAAATGTTCAGTTGTGATTGTTTTTCATGTGAAATTGCAATTCCACATATGAATGTGAGTTTTTCACATCTGAAACTGTAAATTAGATTTTTAAACATGATTGTTTTTCACATGTGAACATTCAATTACATATGTGAAATTTTCACATTTGGAGGTGTTGTTTTATATGTCAAACATCATTTGGGATTTTCACATGTGATTTTTTTCCACAGGTGAACTTCCACTTCCACATATGAAAGTAGAAAATACATTTAAATTTTTTATTTTTTATTTAAATAAATTAGCAGATTCACATGTAAGAAAACTCCACATTTACTCCAACGTTGTAAACAAAGTAAATGTAAACACTCTATAGCCTAAAAACATGGATAAAACTATAATTTTTATATCATGGATGGTCAGTCCATGCATCCATAGTGTAGTCTATGGATTTAAAAGTGGTTACATATGTCTAGCCCGATCCCTCAGCTTTTTACCGAAACTGTGGCGGGGAAAAAACTTGTTTACATCCCTGTTAGTGAGCATTTCTCCTTTGCCGAAATAATCCATCCACCTGACAGGTTTGGCATATCAAAAAGCTGATTAAACAGCATGATCATTACACAGGTACACCTTGTTCTGGCATCAATAAAAGGCCACTCTAAAATGTGCAGATTTATTACACAACACAATGCTACAGATGTCTCATGTTTTGAGGGAGTGTGCAATTAGCATGACGACTGCAAGAATGTCCACCAGAGCTGTTGCCAAAGAATTGATGGCCAAATAATTAATTTCTCTACCATATCGTCGTTTTGGAGAATTTGGCAGTAAGTCCAACCGGCCTCACAGCCTCAGACCACATGTAACCACGCCAGCCCAGGACCTCCACATCCGGCTTCTTCACCTGCGGGATCGTCTAAGACCAGCCACCCGGACAGCTTATGAAACTGTGGGTTTGCACTTCCAAAGAATTTCACAAACTGTCAGAAACCGTCTCAGGGAAGCTCGTCTGCGTGCTTGTTGTCTTCACCAGGGTCTTGACCTGAATACACAAAGATACCATGTCGACATGCTGAGGCCCATTGTCGTGTCATTCATCTGCATCACCTCATATTTTAGCGTGGTAATGCACGGCCCTATGTATACACAAATCCTGGAAGCTGAAAATGTCCCAGTTCTTCGATGGCCTGCATACTCACCAGACATGTCACCACCCATTGAGCATGTTTGGGATGCTCTGGATTGACGTGTACGACAGCGTGTTCCAGTTCCCACCAATATCCAGGAACTTCGCACAGCCATTGAAGAGGAATGGGAAAACAGGGGTAGGGCGGGTGATTGGTTTTTCACCAGAGCATCACAGCAGAGATTAAACATATACAGCCTCCAATGCAGTCTGTCAGCACAGTTATTACAGCGTTTGTCACAATGAGGATGACCTTCACCAAACCAGAATGGATCTGTCAAAATGGACGGACACACACACACACACACACACACACACACACACACACACACACACACACACACACACACACACACCTACGTGTACACACACACAAACACACATCACACACATAACACTTCAATTCCGTGGTTACCATGGTGCCGTGAGGTCGAGGTCGCCCCAGGCAGAGAATTGCTGTACATGTTGCTACCTGCCTGCTCCCGCCTCTCCCTTTTTACGACCTCCTCCCTCCGCTGACCTCACTTAAGTCATGAACTTTCTCAACCTTCAGTCTCTTGACCTTCGATTAACTCATGATGATTAAAAGATTTAGATGCACTATTGTAAAGTGGTTGTTCCACTGGATATCTTAAGGTGAATGCACCAATTTGTAAGTCGCTCTGGATAAGAGCGTCTGCTAAATGACTTAAATGTAAATGTAAATTAATGATGTTGTTTTCAAGTTACTTTAGATTTTTGTTGTTGTTGTTGCTTTACAGATCTTTCAGATGTATTTATGTAATGAATAGCACTCTATAAGTTGAATACATCATTATTATTATCAATTCTTTAGAGTCAAAGACATTGGGGGAGGGGGTTGTGTTTAGCTGGCATAGGGAATTGTTTTATTTGTTTGGCTGAGATAATCGATGGGCTGGACATGCCGAGAGATGAGTTTGGATTGGTCTGCAATGTAGCACGCTTCTGTCTATAACAGAGGGAAGGTAAAGCAGCCAACAAGTGCTCAGCATATGTGGGAACTCCTTCAAGACTTTTGGAAAAGCATTCCAGGTGACTACCTCATGAAGCTGGTTGGGAGAATGCCAAGAGGGTGCAAAGCTGTCATCAAGGCAAAGGGTGGCTACTTTGAAGAATCTCAAATATAAAATATATTTTGATTTGTTTAACAATTTTTTGCTTACTACATGATTCCATATGTGTTATTTCATAGTTTTGATGTCTTCACTATTATTCTGCATTGTAGAAAATCGTAAAAATTAAGAAAAACCCTGGAATAAGTAGATGTGTCCAAACTTTTGACTGGTACTGTACTTGAACTGTTAATCTGAATATAGTGGGAATCCAGCGAACTTCTGGAAAGTAGTCAAATCTCTGAAATAAAACTCCACCTCCCCTCATTGCCTCAGCAGATTATGACTCTGGTCCCATAATAGACAAAATTGGTGCTTTTAATAATAATTTTGCCTCAGCTGGCCATCTATTTGAAAGAATAGTTTCTGGAGACTTTATTCACCTCTCTACATACTGTAGAGAATGATGCACTTCCAGATACACATTCTCTATTTTTTAATTCAACCATTTTATAACTATGATGTACTTGCTAAAAATTCAATGTAAAAAAAACACAGGAGCTGATTCTCCTAATCCCTTCATACTGCAGATTTAATGTTTAAAAAAACATCTGGATGATCTAGTTAATAAGCTAGATATTTTTTTAATAGATCTAGCCTCTCCCTAAATAGCATGAAGCAGATTGTACAGTCAACTTTCCTGCCAGTTCTTGGCTATGTTGACACCACTTAGCAGAAACCGTTGGATACCGTCTGCCATAGCTCCCTTCGCTTTATCACACAGGTGACCGTTTTAATACTCATCACTGCATCCTGTATCGAAAGGTTGGCTGGTCCTCAGTTTCATTAACATCCTGTAGATCACTTAATTATTCCCTTTTCCTTTACAAAGCTCTACTACACAAGCTTTCCCGGCTTACAGTGAGTAAATGCAAATCAATTGATAACATTTTTACATGCGTTTTTTCAGGATTTTTTTGTTGTTATTCTGTCTCACTGTTCAAATAAACCTACCATTAAAATTATAGACTGATCATTTCTTTGTCAGTGGGCAAACGTACAAAATCAGCAGGGGATCAAATACTTTTTTCCCCTCACTGTACCTAACTTTACCGTTAAAATATAAAAACATGAGATACCAAACCCGATCACAGGGTTGGTCGACTCTTGAGGTTCCTCAGGTCTCCACTGAACCAGGTAAATCCGCTGTCACGTCCTGACCAGTTTAGGGGTTATATGTTATTGTAGTTTGGTCAGGACGTGGCAGGGGGTGTTTGATTTATGTGGTTCAGGGTGTGTTTTGGGTATGTGTTTAGGTAGAGGGGTATTTGATTTATTAGTCCGGGGTTTTTTAGATTGTTCTATGTTAGTACATTTTCTATGTTCTATCTAGTCTTGTGTATTTCTATGTTTAGTTAATTGGGGTTGGACTTTCAATTGGAGGCAGCTGGTTATTGTTGCCTCTGATTGAGGGTCCTATAATTAGGAGTTTGTTTTCATGGGTTTTTGTGGGAGATTGTTCTTGTTTAGCTGTTTGCCTGACAAGACTGTCCAGTTCGTTTGTGTTTTTGTATACGTTATATGTGTTTTCCTTCTTCACCAATAAAAAAAGATGAGTGTACATTTTCCCACTGCGTCTTGGTCTCTACCCTACGACACCCGTGACATCCGCTTTTAGTTTTAAACTAACTCATTGCTAGAACTACAAAATACATTACAAATGCATGTTCTAGTGCCGCTCGGGGCAATTTAAAATATTGATTGGGGACCTTCTTACTCCTTCCTGCCAGTTCTTGACTATGGTGAAGAACGGAGGAATGTAACTGTTTTTCTTGCATTTTTGGGTTGTGTTGTATTCGATGTTTGATTTTGTTTATAAAATTGTATATGCAGGGCTCCTTTGTGAAAGAACCTTGTTTCAATGGTGACTCCCTGCTTAAATAAAATTTTAATAAACATACATACACACACACACGCACACACACACACACACACACGTACAACTACACATCAGCCCCAACCTCAGCATTGTGGATCCATCTATTTAGATCAGATAATAGAGTGATATTATTTGGAGTGGTCTTATCCTTCCATCTTGGGCAGCTCCACGCCCGTAAATTACGCTGCGGCAGCTGCCAACTCCATAGGTTATTCTGCGGTAAAAAAATGTGCATATTTATTACCCCCAATACCCAGAGAGCCTGTGACCTCCGTCCGCATCACGACTCACATGATGGACTCTTATTTGGATGGAGGAAGTCAATTAATTCATAAATACTTAAGCACCTTTACTGTAAGGCAGTGGGAAGAGAGGTCTATTGATCTATTCCATTAATACAAACAAGCCCCCAGGCCACAGGCTTAACGAACCAGGACTTCTCCAATCACACACCACCATCACAAAACAGGAAAAGAACTTGAATGATTTTACTCTTGGTGGAAAATTGTCTAAAAAAAATGAATGACTATAAAAATGAAGATGTTACTTATTCTCTTTAGATAAGAGAATAATATTGCAATGTGTATATATATATATATGTGTGTATATATATATATATATATATACACACACACACACACACACACACACACACACGCACACACAGTACCAGTCGAAAGGTTTGGACACACCTACTCATTCCAGGGTTTTTCTTTATTTTTACTATACATTGTAGAATAATAGTGAAGACATCAAAACTATGAAATAACACGTTTGGAATCACGTAGTAACCAAAAAAAGTGGATTTTTCACTGTGAACAGTTTCCTGTGTGTATCAAGAATGGTCCACCACCCAATGGACATCCAGCCAATTTTACACAACTGTGGGAAGCATTGGAGTCAACGTGGGCACAGCATCCCTGTGGAATGCTATCAACACCTTGTAGAGTCCATGCCCAGTTATGAGGGCAAAAGGGGTGCAACTGAATATTAGGAAGGTGTTGCAAATGTTTTGTTACTTAAATACATGACTTAATCATTTTGGAGCTATACAGAACCCGACCCGTGACATGTTATGCTAGATAGGTAGGAAAAAAAAGCAATTGAAAAAGACATCCAGAGAGAAATGAGAAATCCCTAGAAACTGTTTCCTGTCAGTAGAATCTATGCACTACGGGCTATTAAGCACTCTTAACATTATGCATTACTACCAAGTCATCAGCAAAGGTATATCTCATTGGACTGGAATATGAAAGGAGTCTGCCTCTGAAGCCAATACTTTACGGTTCAACAAGCCATGCAGAAACCATTCTGAGGCTGATCTAATGGGGAAAGATATTGAGCTACTGTAAGTAATTACCTTGCCCGGTAGATAAAGAACTGAATAAAATGGTTAAGGTACATTAATGTGTGCATAAATTACGTTTAATTTAAAATCAGACATTTATCAAGTCTGTTCTTTTTTTTATCTGTTCATACATACAGTATAAACCATTGATTATTAGTCACAAAAAATAACAATCATGCATTAAAATGGTCTTTAATAGATATTGAAAGATAATATGTTGATTTGGGAATAAGTATTAGTTTCTGTGGCACAACCTGAAATAAGCTGAGAAACAGTAACTAGTGGGAAATAAGGAAATTAATAAATAGTTCATTTTTAAAGAAGTGTTGACGTTTTAAGGCTGATAGGGTTTAATGCTTTCAGATGTTTCATTTCAACAATCTACCATGACAAAAGAGTTTACTTTTAGAGACAAGTGATGATTGGTAAAGAGACTGATCACTTCTAACTCTGCTGTGTGTGTGTGTGTGTGTGTGTGTGTGTGTGTGTGTGTGTGTGTGTGTGTGTGTGTGTGCGCACGTATTAATTTAGACAGTGAAGCTAAAAGTTGCATTTTGGATTTGAGACGACAGTACAAAATGTCACCTTTTATTTGAGGGTATTTTCATACATATCTGTTTAACCGTTTAGAAATGAAAACACTTTATTTAACTAGTCCCCCTATTTGAAGGTGTCATAAGTATTTGGACAAATTCACTTATAGTGTATTCAATTTAGTCAAAAGTTTAGTATTTGGTCCCTTATTCCTTGCATGCAATGACTACATGAAGCTTGTGATGTAGAAACGTGGATGCATTTGCTGTTTGTTTTGGTTGTGTTTTGGATTATTTTGTACTCAATAGAAATTAATGGTAAATAATGTCCTGTGTCATTTTGAAGTCATATTTACTGAACACTTCTTTTATGTATGATAATGCCCTCAAGTAAAAAGTGACATTCTGTCACCTCATATAAAACATTTGATTTCAAATTCAAAATGCTGGAGTATAGAGCCAAATTAAAAGTTTTAGCTTCAATGTCCAAATACACATTTAGGGGAGTATATCCTGTTATGGATAGGGGGCAGTATTTTCACGGCCGGATAAAAAACGTACCCGATTTAATCTGATTATTACTCCTGCCCAGAAATTAGAATATGCATATCATTAGCTTTGGATAGAAAACACTCCAAAGTTTCTAAAACTGTTTGAATGGTGTCTGTGAGTATAACATAACTCATATGGCAGGCCAAAACCTGAGAAGATTCCTTACAGGAAGTGCGCTCTCTGACCATTTCTTGGCCTTCTTCACTCTCTTTATTGAAAACTGAGGATCTCTGCTGTAACGTGACACTTCCTACGGCTCCCATAGGCTCTCAGAAGGCGGCAAAAAGCTGAATGATGTCTTTGCAAGCCATGGCTGAAAAACAGTAGCGCATTTAGATAGTGGTCGATCTGAGAACCATGAGACTGAGGTGCGTGCACGAGGCGACACCATGTTTTTATTCTTTCGTCTTTGAACGAAAACAACGACTCCCGGTCGGAATATTATCGGTTTTTTACGAGAAAAATAGCATAAAAATAGATTTTAAACAGCGGTTGACATGCTTCGAAGTACAGTAATGGAATATTTAGAATTTTTTTGTCACGAAAGACGTCGGGCGCGTAACCCTTCGTCACCCTTTCGGATAGTGTCTTGAACGCACAACAAAACGCCGCTATTTGGATATAACTATGGATTATTTGGAACCAAACCAACATTTGTTATTGAAGTAGAAGTCCTGGCAGTGCATTCTGACGAAGAACAACAAAGGTAATCCAATTTTTCTTATAGTAAATCTGAGTTTGGTGAGGGTCAAACTTGGTGGGTGTCAAAATAGCTAGCCTGTGATGGCGAGCTATCAAATCAAATCAAATCAAATCAAATCAAATTTATTTATATAGCCCTTCGTACATCAGCTGAAATCTCAAAGTGCTGTACAGAAACCCAGCCTAAAACCCCAAACAGCAAGCAATGCATGTGAAAGAAGCACGGTGGCTGGGAAAAACTCCCTAGGAAAAACTCCTGAGAAAGGCCAAAAACCTAGGAAGAAACCTAGAGAGGAACCAGGCTATGAGGGGTGGCCAGTCCTCTTCTGGCTGTGCCGGGTGGATATTATAACAGAACATAGTCAAGATGTTAAAATGTTCGTAAATGACCAGCATGGTCAAATAATAATAATCATAGTAATTGTCGAGGGTGCAACAAGCACGTCCGGTGAACAGGTCAGGGTTCCGTAGCCGCAGGCAGAACAGTTGAAACTGGAGCAGCAGCATGGCCAGGTGGACTGGGGACAGCAAGGAGTCATCATGCCAGGTAGTCCTAGGGCTCAGGTCCTCCGAGAGAAAGAAAGAAAGAAAGAAAGAGAGAATTAAAGAGAGCATATTTACATTCACACAGGACACCGGATAAGACAAGAGAATACTCCAGATGTAACAGACTGACCCTAGCCCCCCGACACATAAACTACTGCAGCATAAATACTGGAGGCTGAGACAGGAGGGATCAGAAGACACTGTGGCCCCATCCGATGATACCCCCGGACAGGGCCAAACAGGCAGGATATAACCCCACCCACTTTGCCAAAGCACAGCCCCCCACACCACTAGAGGGATATCTACAACCACCAACTTACCGTCCGAAGACAAGGCCGAGTATAGCCCACAAAGATGTCCGCCACGGCACAACCCAAGGGGGGGGCGCCAACCCAGACAGGAAGACCACGTCAGTGGCTCAACCTACTCAAGTGACGCACCCCTCCCATGGACGGCATGGAAGAACACCAGTAAGTCAGTGACTCAGCCCCTGTAAAAGGGTTAGAGGCAGAGAATCCCAGTGGGAAGAGGGGAACCGACAAGGCAGAGACAGCAAGGGCGGTTCGTTGCTCCAGCCTTTCCGTTCACCTTCACACTCCTGGGCCAGACTATACTTAATCATAGGACCTACTGAAGAGATAAGTCTTCAGTAAAGACTTAAAGGTTGAGACTGAGTCTGCGTCTCTATCTACTCAGAATATTGAATATTGCAAAATGTGCTTTCACCGAAAAGCTATTTTAAAATCGGACACCTCGATTGCATAAAGGAGTTCTGTATCTATAATTCTTAAAATAATTGTTATGTTTTTTGTGAACGTTTATCGTGAGTAATTTAGTAAATTCACCGAAAGTGTTCGGTGGGAATGCTAGTTCTGAACATCACATGCTAATGTTAAAAGCTGTTTTTTTATATAAATATGAACTTGATTGAACAAAACATGCATGTATTGTATAACATAATGTCCTAGGCGTGTGATCTGATGAAGATCATCAAAGGTTAGTGCTGCATTTAGCTGTGGTTTTGTTTTATGTGACATTATATGCTAGCTTGAAAAATGGGTGTCTGATTATATTTCTGGCTGGGTACTGTGCTGACATAATCTAATGTTTTGCTTTCGCTGTAAAGCCTTTTTGAAATCGGGACAGTGTGGTTAGATAAAGGAGAGTCTTGTCTTTAAAATGGTGTAAAATAGTCATATGTTTGAAAAATGGAAGTTTTGGGATTTTTGAGGAATTTGTAATTCGCGCCACGCCTATCATTGGATATTGGAGCAGGTGTTCCGCTAGCGGAACGTCTAGATGTAAGAGGTACAGTATGTATAGTAGGTAACTGGCAAAATAAAGGAAACACTAACATTGTGTCTAATAGGACGTTGTGCCACCACAAGCCAGAACAGCTTCAATGCACCTTGGCTTAGATTCCAAAAATGTCTTGAAATCTATTGGAAATATGCGACACCATTCTGTCATGAGAAATTCCATAATTTTAGTGTTTTGTTGATTTGTGGTGGAAAACGCTGTCTCAGGCATCGCTCCAGAATCTACCATACGTTTTCAACTGGGTTGTGATCTGGTGTCTCAAACGGCCATGTCATATAGTTTTCATGCCCATCAAACCATTCAGTAACCACTCGTGCCCTGTGGATGGGGGCATTGTTATCCTATGGGGGCATAGCCATGGTAGCCAAAATAATCGCCAAAATAATGTTCTGCCCAGCATTTTTATACATGACCCTAAGATGGGATCTTAATTGCTTAATTAACTCAGGAACCACACCTTTCAATATATTTTCTATCCCTCCATGTTTCCATTATTTTGACTCTTATGTATGTATGTATGTATGTATGTATGTATGTATGTATGTATGTATGTATGTATGTATGTATGTATGTATGTATGTATGTATGTATGTATGTATGTATGTACGTGTGTATATGTGTGTGTGTGTGCACGCACATTTGCATGTGTGCACAAGTGTTTCAGTGGGTGTGTGTGTCTGTGCGAGTGCGAATGTGTGTGCCAGGGTATAAACGAGCAGGCCGGGCCATTTTTTCTGTTCAGGGCCCCCGGAGCAATCAGTACGTCAGCGAGGGTGGATAGCAGCTAATTTCCCCCCCCTCCCTCCCTCCCTCCCTCCGCCCCTCATCCCTCCGCTCCCAAGACGGATGCTTTGGGTAAAAAAAAAGGCTAATCAATATACTTCCTCATTCGCCTCTATCCCCAGACACGATCAGCCATTTGTCATTGGAGCCCTTTTATCAGAAATCACCATCTTGTTTACATGGTGCCCCCCTCCCCAGTTCCCACAGCAGCTGCCCCCTGTCAGAATTACCTAAAACAAAACGAAGTCTGTAATTTGCCTCGTTTGATTTCTCCAGGGTCCAATGGCAACTGGCACCTTTTCTTAATGAATTAAGCAGCGCCATGCAGGGTGGAGGAGGACAGGAGTGTGTCAGGCATAGAAATATAATGAATAGAATGGGCTTGGACTCTTTAACCCTGGCAATTTGACTGGTAAACTCATTCTGTTTCTATGGTATCAGGAGTGGAGTGATACGCACCAGCTGAGGTGCTTACCTGAAGTTACCTAACAGAGGAACTACTTTTTGTTTTTACATTTTTCTGACGTCATGTATTTTATGTATAAGATGAGATGTAATTCTGTATATGAAGAAATAGTAATAAGATATTATGATTTTATGATAAAATAATTCTTTTTTTGTCATTTTTAGGTGAAGTTTGTATTTGAAAGCCAGATATTGACCAGGCTGCAACTTAGAAATGACGTGGCAAAAGGAAATTACCTCATCATAGTTATCACTTAATTGGTACTAAGTAGTTAGGAATGATCTTAATTGGTACTAAGTAGTTAGGATTGACTTTAATTGGTACTAAGTAGGTTGGAATGATCTTATTTGTTACTTAGTAGTTAGGATTGACCTTAATTGGTAATAAGTAGTTAGGATTTACCTTAATTGGTACTAAGTAGTTAGGAATGGTGTTAATTGGTACGTAGTAGTTAGTATTGACCTTAATTGGTACTAATTAGTTAGGATTGACCTTCATTTGTGCAAAGTAGTTAGGATTGGTCTTACAGGTGAGGTCAGGTGTAGCGCTTACAGTGAAATGCTTACTTACGAGCCCCTAACCAACAATGCATGTAAAAAAATAAAAAATAACCGAATAAAAAAATAAGTAACAAGTAATTAAAGAGCAGCAGTAAAGTAACAATAGCGAGACTATACACATGGGGGTACTGGTACAGAGTCAATGTGATGGGGCACCGGTTAGTTGAGGTAATATGAAAATTATTGGACCTAGACTTGGCGCTCCGGTACCGCTTGCCATGTGGTAGCAGAGAGTACAGTCTATGACTAAGGTGGCTGGAGTTTTTGACAATTTTTAGGGCCTTCCTCTGACACCACCTGGATGGCAGGAAGCTAGAGGTCCTGGATGGCAGGAAGCTTGAACCCATTGATGTACTGGGCCATACACACTACCCTCTGTAGTGCCTTGCTGTCAGAGGCCGAGTAGTTGCCATACCAGGCAGTGATGCAACCAGTCAGGATGCTCTCGATGGTGCAGCTGTAGAACCTTTTGAGGATCTGAGGACCCATGCCAAATCTTTTCAGTCTCCTGAGGGGGAATAAGTTTTGTTGTGCCCTCTTCACGACTGTCTTGTTGTGCTTGGACCATGTTAGTTTGTTGGTGATGTGGACACCAAGGAATTTGAAGCTCTCAACCTGCTCGTTCCTCTTTTTCCTGAAGTCCACAATCATCTCCTTTGTCTTGATTACGTTGAGGGAGAGATTGTTGTCCTGGCACCACATGGCAAGGTCTCTGATCTCCTCCCTATAGGCTGTCTCGTTGTTGTCGGTGATCAGGCCTACCACTGTTGTGTCAGCGGCAAACTTAATGATGGTGTTGGAGTCGTGCCTGGCCGTGCAGTCATGAGTGAACAGGGAGTACATGAGGAGACTGAGCACGCACCTCTGAGGGGTCCCTGTGTTGAGGATCAGCGTGGCGGATGTGTTGTTACCTACCCTTACCACCTGGGGGCGGCCCGTCAGGAAGTACAGGATCCATTTGCAGAGGGAGGTGTTTAGTTCCAAGGTCCTTAGCTTAATGATGAGTTTTGAGGGCACTATGGTGTTGAATGCTGAGCTGTAGTCAATGAATAGCATTCTCACATAGGTGTTCCTTTTGTCCAGGTGAGAAAGGGCAGTGTGGAGTGCAATAGAGATTGTATCATCTGTGGATCTGTTGGGGTGGTATGCAAATTGGAGTGGGTCTAGGGTTTCTGGGATAATGGTGTTGATGTGAGCCATGACCACCCTTATAAAGCACCTCATGGCTACAGACATGAGTGCTACGTGTCGGTAGTCATTTAGGCAGGTTACCTTAGTGTTCTTGGGCACAGGGACTATGGTGAAACATGTTGGTATTACAGACTCGAACTGGGAGAGGTTGAAAATGTCAGTCAAAACACTTGCCAATTGGTCAGCGCATGCTCGCAGTATACGTCCTGGTAATCCGTCTGGCCCTGCGACCTTGTGAATGTCGACCTGTTTAAAGGTCTTACTCACATCGGCTGTGAAGAGCGTGATCACACAGTCTTCCAGTACAGCTGGTGCTCTCATGCATGTTTCGGTGTTATTTGCCTCAAAGCGAGCATAGAAGTAGTTTAGCATGTCTGGTAGGCTCGTGTCACTGGGCAGTCTCGGTTGTGCTTCCATTTGTAGTCTGTAATGTTTTGCAAGCCCTGCCACATCCGACGAGCGTCAGAGCCGGTGTAGTACGATTCGATCTTAGTCCTGTATTGACTCTTTGCCTGTTTGATGGTTCGTCAGAGTGCATAGCGAGATTTCTTATAGGCTTCCAGATTAGAGTCCCGTTCCTTGAAAGCGGCAGCTCTAGCCTTTAGCTCAGTGCGGATGTTGCCTGTATTCCATGGCTTCTGGTTGGGGTATGTACGTAGGGTCGATGTGGGGATGACCTCATCAATGCACTTATTGATAAAGCCAGTGACTGATGTGGTGTACTCCTCAACGCCATCAGAGGAATCCCAGAACATATTCCAGTCTATGCTGTCAAAACAGTCCTGTAGCTTAGCATCTGCTTCATCTGACCACTTTTTTATTGATCGAGTCACTGGTGCTTCCTGCTTTAATTTTTGCTTGTAAGCAGGAATCAGGGGGATTGATGGTCAGATTTGCCAAATGGAGGGTGAGGAAGAGCTTTGTACGCGTCTCTGTGTGTGGAGTAAAGGTGGTCAAGAGTTTTTTCCCTTCTGGTTGCACATTCAATATGCTAATATGAATTTGGTGAAACAGATTTTAGTTTCCCTGCATTAATAAAGTCCCTGGCTACCAGGAGCGCCGCCTCTGGGTGAGCATTTTCCTGTTTGCTCATGGCGGAATACAGCTCATTCAGTGTGGTCTTAGTGCCAGCATCAGTCTGTGGTGATATGTAGACAGCTATGAAAAATACAGATGAAAACTTTCTAGGTAGATAGTGTGGTCTACAGCTTATCATGAGATACTGTACCTCAGGCGAGCAAAACCTCGAGACCTCCTTAGATATCGTGCACCTGCTGTTATTTATAAAAATACATAGTCCGCCGCCCCTTGTCTTACCAGACACCGCTGTTCTGTCCTGCCGATACAGCGTATAACCATCCATCTGTATGTTGATCATGTTGTCGTTCAGCCACGACTTCATGAAGCTACGTGAAGCTACAGTCCATCACTCATACGTACAAACCTTCAGACCTTAATAAATCCCCCAAAGACCATTGAGGGCAAGAGAAATATAAGTTACACCAGTCAACTGACCCGCACTGGGGAGAAGAAAGCTGATTGTGTTGTAACCCTGAGAGGAACCAAATACCTTAGCTTTGACAAGGAGCGTGACACCTGTAACAAAGGTGACATGGGTTGAGCTCAGTTAACAAGTTGAAAGGGCCTTTCTGTGATGCTTCAGGGTGAAGTTTCCCCTAGGTACAGATCTAGAATCAGCTTCCTCTCCCCCAATCCTAACCTTAGCCATTAGTGGTGGAAATGTAAAACTGACCCAAGATCAGCATGTATGGGCAACTTCCCCTTACAACTCCTTTGATTCCCCTGTCCCTAGAGGGAAAACTGTGATTGGGTATAGGGGGTGTGTATGGGTAGTCCTATCCCCTGAGGGGGGAGGATGATAGGTTGACAGTGTCAGCTGACACCACTGTTTGTCCTCTGATGATACAGCTTCCAAATTATATGGAGGCCTTTGATGAAGGGCTAATTTGTCACCCGCTGTCTTGGCTTAATGATGGTTGATGGTGCCACTGGTGACTAGGCCTGGGACAGCCGTCAAAGGGGCAAGGTGTGTGTGTGTGTGTGTCTCCTTGCGTGTTTAAATACTAACTTTCTGGCCCCTTTCAACAAAGGATGAACTATAAAGATGTTTATGATGTGTTATCCCGTACAATAGAACAACACATCCATTACTGTCTCTCAGTTGTTCTAATCCAAGTTAAAAAGCTCACATGGAATTTCACTAGGAAAAAAACAAAGGATATTTTCTACAGAAAGACTAATGATTTGCCACACCAGAGACCCCCTTTCAACATACAATTGTTTCAAGGTCTGAATGCCAAGGTCTTTTTTCACTATCCTTCTCTAGGTGGACCTTATTGGAAAATAGTCAGAGGACAAGAAACAATCGCATAAACCCCATCACACTCTCCATGTCCAACAATAACACTTCAGCAGTCTTTTAAGTAGTAAACACCATCCTCGGGAACGCGGGCCTAGAGACAAGTGTCGCTCCGGAAACCAATACATTGTCAGAGACTCACAAAAAAAAGGCAAAACAAACGCTATGGAATGGGAAAAAGCCAAAGCATCCACCCTTTGAAAGTCCCACAGATGAAACTGTGTGTTATAAATAAAGGCCAGAGGTTCCTTCCTTCCTGGACCTGTCATCCAGGGGGAAAAGCTCACTCCAAGCCCGACTCTTACATTTCCAAACACCCGTTCTGCTATCAAACTGCTGATTTTCAAACATGCGATGGCTGGCCTCACGCGATGGCGTCCATTTTACGGGTTCCTGACCAATTGTGCTTTTTTGTGTATTTTTTGGCGCTGATCGTAATTATTTTGTACTTAATGTTTCCGAAACGAGCTTAAGATCGAAAAATGCTTCTGGAAAACAGAACAGCTATCACCTCTATTTGGACGGGGACTTCCACTTCAATGAGTCGCAGGTGAAAGTCATTGAATATCCTGGACCAGGCCCTAATCCCTGACACTTGAAGGAGGCGAAGACGGCGCTATATAGGCCGGCGCCTGTGCACCCTGATGAGACTACGGCGGTGAATTAATAAATCACCACTACACTCTGTTCTACTGGCAGATGTTCTCCGTTTGAAACTATCTTATCAACGGGACATTAAGAACTGTAATACACTATGCTTCTCGGAGTCATGGCTGAACAAGGACATGGATAAAATACATCTAGCTGGTTTTTCTATGCATTAGCAGGAAAGAACGGCAGAGTCCGGTAAGATCAGGGTGGTGGTGTGTGTCTCTTTATTAACAACAGCTGGTGCGCAATCTCTAATATCAAGGACGTCTCTAGGTTCTGCTTGCCTGAGTTGGAATCCCTCATGATAAGCTGTAGACCATACTATTTACCAAGAGAGTATTTTTCATAGCTGTCTATTTACCATCACACACCGATGCTGGCACAAAGACCTCACACAACTAGCTGTATAGGACCATAAGCAAACAAGAAAATGCTTATCCAGAGGCGGCGCTCCTAGTGTCCGGTGGATTTAATGCAGGAAAACTGAAATACGTTTGACCTAATTTCTACCAGAGTGTCACCTGTGCAAATAGAGGGATACAAACTCTATATCACCTTTACTCCACACACAGCGATGCATACAAAGCTCTCCCCCACCCTCCATTTGGCAAACAGACCATAACTCTATCGTCCTGATTCCTGCTGACAAGCAAAAGCTCAAACAGGAAGTACCAGTGATGCACTCAATTCGGATGTGGTCAGATTAAGCGGATGCTAAGCTACAGGACTGTTTCGCTAGCACAGACTGGAATATGTTAGCACATCAGTCACATTCTTCATTATTAAGTACATTGATGATTTTGTCCCCACAGTGATCATACATACATATACCAACCAGAAGCCATGGATTATAGGCAACATTTGCACTGAGCTAAAGGCTAGAGCAGCTCGCAGGACACTAATACGGACGGTTGTAAGAAATCCCGCTACGCCCTCCGACAAACCATCAAACAGGCAAAGTGTCAAAACAGGACTATGTTTGAATCCCACTACACCAGCTCGGACAGTCGTCGGATGTGGCAAGGCTTGCAAACTATCACGGATTACAAAAAGAAACCCAGCTGAGAGCTGCACAGTGACGCGAGACAACCAAAAAAGCTAAATGCCCTCTATGCTCACTTCGAGGCAAGCAACACTGAACCATGCGTCAGAGCAACAGCGGTTCTGCATGACTGTGTGATCACGCTCTTCGTAGCCAACGTGCGTAAAACCTTTAAACAGGTTAATATTTCAGGGCCAGACGGATTACCAGGATGCGTACTCAGAGCATGCGCTGACTAGCTGGCAAGTGTATTTACTGACATTTTCAATCTCTGGCCCTGTCTGTAATACTTACATGTTACAAGCAAACCACCATAGTCCCTGTTCCTAAGAATGCCAAATGGTTTCTAGTCCCCTCACCAAATGACTACTAGACTACTAGAAACCTATTGCTATGGTGACGGGACTAGAAACCTAGCTATGGTGATGGGACTATAAACCTAGTGCTATGGTGACGGGACGAGAAACCTAGTGCTATGGTGACGGGACTAGAAACCTAGTGCTGTGGTGAGGGGACTAGAAACCTAGTGCAGTGGTCAGGGGACTAGAAACCTAGTGCTGTGGTGATGGGACTATAAACCTAGTGCTATGGTGATGGGACTAGAAACCTAGTGCTGTGGTGAGGGGACTATAAACCTAGTGCTGTGGTGAGGGGACTATAAACCTAGTGTTATGGTGAGGGGACTAGAAACCAGTGCTATGGTGAGGGGACTAGAAACCTAGTGCTGTGGTGACGGGACTAGAAACCAATTGCTGTGGTGATGGGACTATAAACCATAACTATGGTGAGAATAAGCAAAATGATGCTTGGTAGAGACACAGTGGCAGATGATCGGTTGACATTTAATTTGTTAGTTTCTGACTGTTTAAACTTACTCTTTGTGGCAGACATTTTGTTTATACGGTATATAGGTTACACTGACAGGAGAGACCATCAGTACAACACTAAATCAACCAAAGGGACCTCAAACACACTGTCCATACCTCATCCACACCTCATCCACACCTCATTCCTACCTCATCCATACCTCATTCCTACCTCATCCATACCTCATCCATACCTCACCGTACCTCATCCATACCTCATCCACACCTCATCCACACCTCATCCACACCTCATCCACACCTCCCCGTACCTCATCCACACCTCATCCACACCTCATCCACACCTCATCCGTACCTCATCCACACCTCATCCACACCTCATCCACACCTCATTCCTACCTCATCCATACCTCATTCCTACCTCATCCACACCTCATCCATACCTCACCGTACCTCATCCATACCTCACCGTACCTCATCCACACCTCATTGATACTTCACCATACCTCATCCGTACCTCATCCATACCCCATCCGTACCTCACCATACCTCATCCGTACCTCTTCCACACGCCATCCACACCTCATTCATACCTCATCCATACTTCATCCACACCTCATCCACACCTCATCCATACCTCACCGTACCTCATCCATAACTCACCGTACCTCATCTCATCCACACCTCATTGATACCTCACCATACCTCCTCCGTACCTCTTCCACACCTCATCCATAGAGCGACACTAAACAACTTATGAGATGTTCTCAGAGTCAAGACGGCAGCCATGCACACACACACAGATGCATGTCAGCATGCACACACAAACACACACACACACAGAGATGCATGTCAGCATGCACACACAAACACACACACACAGATGCACACACGCACGCACGCACACAGACACACACACACACACACACTCCCTTAACTTCTCCTCTACTTCTCTACGAGTGCAAACATATTATCTAAACTACAGGATCATAAATTAAATGAAACCTGGACACAGACTGGGTCCCAAACTGACCCTCAGCAGCAGGGTCTACCTCATCCATACCTTATCCATACCTCACCATACCTCATCCATACCTTATCCATACCTCATCCGTACCTCACCATACCTCATCCATACCTCATCCATACCTCATCCATACCTCACCATACCTCATCCGTACCTCATCCATACCTCACCATACCTCATCCGTACCTCACCATACCTCATCCATACCTCACCATACCTCATCCGTACATCACCCGTACCTCATCCGTACCTCATCCGTACCTCATCCCCACCTCATCCATACCTCACCATACCTCATCCGTACCTCACCCGTACCTCATCCGTACCTCATCCACACCTCATCCCCACCTCATCCATACCTCATCCCCACCTCATCCGTACCTCATCCATACCTTATCCGTACCTCATCCATACCTCATCCACACCTTATCCATACCTCATCCGTACCTCATCCGTACCTCACCATACCTCATCCGTACCTCATCCATACCTCACCATACCTCACCATACCTCATCCATACCTCATCCATACCTCATCCATTCCTCATCCACAGATGCACACACAGATGCACACACAGATGCACACACACACACACACACACACACACAGATGCACACACACACACACACACACACACACACACACACACACACACACACACACACACTCCCTTAATTGTTCCTCTGCTTCTCTACAAGTGCAAACATATTATCTAAACTACAGGATCATAAATTAAATGCAACCTAGGCTGCAGTCCAAACACTTAAAAGACACCCTCGTCCACTTACCCTCGCCCTTTGCCCTTGAGGGAATCCCCGTCGCCATCTTGGAGGGTGGTCCAAATTATTTGCCAAGCAAGGGAAGTTTGCAACATAAGGACCTCAGCCCTCTTTTTTAGTCGGCTTTGCGAGTGTATAATTATTTTCACTCCGGGGCCTGAAACTCCCCATAATTCAATTTGCAATGATTGTACATCCGCTAAGAAAAGTCTGCAAAAACTTAAAAACAACATCAATGGAGAAGTCAACATACAAGTGTAAGTCAAAACGAATGCAAATAAGTTAGAAATTGTGCTTCTAATGCACATGACGGCACAAACACATCTCTAAAAGCAAATATGTTTGTGTTTGGTTATCTTTTGGAAATTGTAGAAATAAAAAATGTTCCTCCTTCAGAAGTTCCAGCTAGGCAGGCTAACGTTAGTTAGCTAATTAATTTGCTAGCTATCATACAGTAGGCGTATTTTAATAATAATATATTTAATATAAATAGACATGCAATCATAACTGACTGTAGCGCATATAAAGCACCCACAAGTTACCGGTGGCTGAAAACACAATCATTGCGGGGTGAACGAGTGACGAATTTCCGGCCAAGGGTGGTCCATTTAAAAATCATTCCCTCCTCCCTCGCCCCTTGCCCTGCAAGTGTATACTCGTCTCACGTCATAATACATCATCAGAAGTGTTCCCTTAATTTGAGGGCTGAGGGGATAGGGTGTGTCTTTGGACCGCAGTCCTGGACATAGACTGGGTCCCACACTGACCCTCAGCAGCAGGGTCTTTAATGACATCCACCATTATGGGTCTGACAGGGCATCCCAATCTGAGCAGTTTCCACTAAGAGTGGGGCTTTTGCTGCACATCTGCTGAGCTGGTACAGTGTGTGGATCAAGGGGACAGAGCTGCTGATCAGACACAGAATGAACCCTGGACCCTTTTTCTTTTATCAATTCATTTTACCTTTTTATTTTGTCAAATCGTTTCACCGTTTTCTCCTAGATCTAAGTAAAATGGTGGTACAAATCAAACAGAAGTTTTTATTTTCTATCCGCGAGCTTGGAAGTTATATTCATACAATAGAAATACAGTATATTCAGAGACACTGTATTTTACACTGCTATTTTAGCTGGTTGACTTGGTATTTACATTTATGTTATTTTAATTATTATTTGTATTTTCATGAACTTCATAGAATTCCACCAGTTGGGAATTACCTAATGGTACATCGTTATTTTTGTTTTAACGAATCCTAAAGAAATATGAAATTATTAACATGATAACGTGTTTAAAAAAGATAATGCAGAATGTAAAGCAGTTTTATCACTTCTTAACGATGCTCATTCATTTAATAATCTAGACTCCTCCCTTTTGTTAATTGTGTATTTGTGTTAGAAACCCACCTAGTCACTGATAAAAAGGAATTATTTGTAAAAAAAAATCTAATCTTAGATTTTTCTGGCATTCATATTATATATATATATATATTTCTTTTTTTTACAAGTAATTCATTTTTATCAGTGACCGGGTGTGTTTCTAACGCAAATACACAATTAACAAAAGGGAGGAGTCTAGAGTCAGAGGGATAGATGCTACCCAGGGGTAACAGGAAGGAGTCACAACTAGCCTCCGCAGAGATGAGCTCATCTGCGAAATACTTCTTATTTACGTCAATTATAAACATGTCTTTATTCAATGTTTTATTATGTCAAATGTATTGTTATTACTTGTTAAACATAATTTGTTAAACATAATTTGACACTATAAAATAATTGATAAAATGTTATTACATCATTTGATTGTGATAAAGTGAGACCGTTTAAGAAACAATCTAAGGGTATCAATGATTTAATTGACGGAAATCCTGTAGACTTTAAAATTAAGTGTCTTTGCCCCTGCAGCCTTTGGCTTTATTAAGTCTCTTTGAAGCACTTTACAATAAGGTAACCTTTATAAACAGTTTATATGCAATTTTCTCTTACTATGTACCTAGCCTCCTGATTGACTTTGGTTACAGCTACACAGGTCGACTTCATATTTGGAGGGAATAATAACATTTGACTAGAAAGCTCTTTTATAGCTTCCTGCTAGAGCAACTATTAAAGAACAATGTATTGTCTGGGTCAGACAGAATGTGCAAGGAAGTGAATAGTAATCAAGTGAGAAAGAAAAAGCACTTCGTGAGAAACACGTAAATAATGGCCAGGAAATTAAGATCAAAGTGCCGTGCCGAGCAGGTCAGTTTGTTTTCATACTCGCCAGCCGCAATAAAACACGCAAGCTGGCTTCAGAGGATTTTGTCGACGCGAGGAAGTGCTGAAAGCGGTCCCATCCTGAGGATCCCGTGCTACTATCCCCATGTTGTTTGTGGGAAAGAGAGGCAAAACCTGGGTTCAAAATACTGTTTGAAATCATTTCAAACATTTTACTGTGCTTGATTTAGCTTGCCTGGATTATGGACCAATAAAAAAAGTCCCAAAACTGTAAACCCCACCCACCTGGCACTCCAGGCAGGCTAAAGCAAACACTCAAAAGTATTTGAAAGATTTCAAGTACTATTTGAACCAAGGTATGGTGTGAGGCGCTCGGAGCAGGGTTGAGGGGAGGAAGGTGGGCAGAACTTGTTTACCAGGAAAGGGACAGGGCTTCACAGAGCTCCACTTCAGAGACCGTGCCATCTTGTTAAACACATAATGTGTGTGTTTATTGGGGACCCCTTTCCCCCCTCTTGGTGCCCTCACACACAATGGAGACCATAAGAAGTAACAGTGTTTTTTTGCGTGACTTTGGTGTGAGAATGACGTAAGATGTCTATGGGTGGAGTCAGAACAGAATCAGACAGACAGACAAACAGAGACAAGCAGACAGAGAGAGACACTCTACATGAACCAACTGCCACTCTCCTTGGCTGTAACACCCTTTGAGGTAGTTTCACATGTGAGGGACGGGACACTTTTTCATAAAAGCTGCCATAAGCAAGCGTTAAATCATTGTTTCCCTTTCCCCTTAGGCCAGTTGAATTAGCTAATATGCTTCTGTGTTTGATTTAGCCATTATGCTAACAAGGAAAACATTTGTCCTTTCCACCTCGTTATTTAGCTGCCCCTCCCTCAGGTGCTAGCGCTCATTTTATACTCTACGTTAGATTTCATTCATCACTCAAATATTAAGGGCTGGTGGTGGAATGTTTTACACACCTCCATGTTCTCTCTCTCCTGCTCATTAATGAAATAGGACTCACCTATGAGCCTCTTGTCTGTTTACTTTCATAGTAACCATGGGTTATTGTTGGATGAAACAGATCATAGTAACCAGGGGTTATTGTGGGATGATACAGATCATAGTAACCATACTGGGTTATTGTTGGATGATACAGATCATAGTAACCATGGGTTATTGTTGGAGGATACAGATCATAGTAACCATGGGTTATTGTTGGAGGATACAGATCATAGTAACCATGGGTTATTGTGGGATGATACAGATCATAGTAATCATGGGTTATTGTTGGATGATACAGATCATAGTAACTATACCAGGTTATTGTTGGATGATACAGAGCATAGTAACCATGAGTTATTGTTGGATGATACAGATCATAGTAATCATGGGTTATTGTTGGATGATACAGATCATAGTAACTATACCAGGTTATTGTTGGATGATACAGAGCATAGTAACCATGAGTTATTGTTGGATGATACAGATCATAGTAACCATGGGTTATTGTTGGATGATACAGATCATAGTAACCATGGGTTATTGTTGGATGATACAGATCAAAGTTACCAGCCTACAACCCGCTCCACTACAGCCCTGTCGATGAGAATGGGGGCGTGCTTGGTCCTGCGTTTCCTGTAGACGATCAGCTCCTATATCTTGTTGCGGGAAAGGTTGTTGTCCTGGCACCACATTGCCAGGTCTCTGACCTCCTTCTGTATTCTGTCTCATCGTCGTTGGTGGTCAGGCAAACCACTGGGTTGTTGTGGGCAAACTTAACGATGGTGTTGGAGTCATGCGCGGCCACACAGTCGTGAGGTGAACAGATAGTACAGCAGGGGACTAAGTACTCACCCCTGAAGGGCCCCCGTGTTGAGGGTCAACATGGCGGATGTGTTGTTGCTTATCTCACCACCTGGGGGCAGCCCGTCAGGAAGTCCAGTATCCATTTGTGGAGGGAGGTGTATATTCCCAGGGTCCTTAGCTTAGTGAACGCTAAGCTGTAGTCAATGAACAGTATTCTCACATAGGTGTTCTTTTTGTCCAGGTGGGAAAGGGCAGTGTGGTGTGTAATAGAGAATGTGTCATCTGTGATCTGTTGAGCCGGTATGCGAACTGGAGTGGGTCCATGGTGTTTGGGATGATGGTGTTGATGTGAGCCATGACCAGCCATTCAAAGCATTTCATGGCTACAGATGTGAGTGCTACAGGGCGATAGTCATTTAGACAGGTTTCCTTGGTGTGATTGGACACGGAGACTATGGTGGTCTGCTTGAAACATGTAGGTATTACAGACTGTGTCAGGGAGAGGCTGAAAATGTCAGTGAAGACTCTTGCCAGTTGGTCAGCGCATGCTCTGAGTACGTGTCCTGGTAATCCGTCTGGCCCTGTGGCCTTGTGAATGTTGACCTGTTTAAAGGTCTTGCTCACATCGGCTACGGAGAGCGTGAGCCTTGTGGCCACAAGTGTGAAATGTTTAAATCCAGACTCTGTTTGAATTACTATGTGGGAGAACGTACACCTTATGTATTTTGGCCAGTGTTCAGTTATGATGTTTTAAAGTTTTAGTTCAGTGATTGCAGTCACCTCTTGTTCATAGTCGATTTCAAGGAAAAAAAAAAAAAAAAGAAATATTGAAAAATGTAAAATCACTGAACTACCCCACAGGGCACACACTAGTTGAATCAACATTGTTTCCACGTCATTTTAATGAAATTACATTGAACCAACATGGAATAGACGTTGAATTGACGTCTGTGCCCTGTGGGATCCATTTCATTGTTTATTAAATCACACCAGTGGGCCAATCCATTAACCTTTTACTGCAGTGGGGTAAAACAGTGTAAAACAGAGTGTTTCTTGGTAGGTATAAAAAAAATCTACTTTGAAACAAAAGTATACACCTCACAAAACTGTTTAAAAGAGAGACACCGGAATTTCTGCAGGTTTTTTGAAATAATAAAGTTATGAAAATTCCACCCATAAAGGCAACGAGGTCATTTGACTGCAGGAAAGAGCTACCGAAGCTGACATACCTGTTTTATACACTTTTGGTACCAAGAGGGAACACCCATAGGAGTTTCTCCTGAAAAAGATTATGCAAAAGAGTTTGAACAGTAGGAAAACATTCATAAGAGTCTGCCGTATTGCTTCTCTGCAAAATTCAGACAACTAAAGCAATATTAGGGGTAGCAATGCTCACAACGAAGTTAAACATTTCAGAATGACTTATTGCAACCAACTTATGTTACAAAACTGTGTCAATATTGCTCAATAAATTATTCATAAAAAATATCATTGCCATGTAACTGAAAATGAATCAACAATCATGAAGCGGAAATACTATATTTTTTTGAGGGGAAATACTTTGATTTAATGACAAAATCATCTTGACATTTTTATTCGACCCAACTGCCTACTCAGCTCTCTTTGTATCACATGATGGTTATTCACAATTAGAGCATTTGGCCAGTAACCGAAAGGTTGCTGGAATGAATCCCCGAGCTGACAATGTACAAATCAGTCATTCTGCCCCTGACCAAGGCAGCTAACCCACTGTACCCCGGGCGCCGAAGACGTGGATGTCGAATAAGGCAGCCCCCCGTACCTCTATGACTCAGAGGGGTTGGGTTAAATGCGGAAGACAATTCAGTTGAAGGCATTCAGTTGTACAACTGACTAGGTATCCCCTTTCCCAATCACACCAGATACTGTATACCATATAACATCTAACCCCAGACTACAAAAGCAAGAACGCTTCTCACAATAACTGCTCCATGATCATTCCAAAAATCAAACTATGAATGTTTCTGATCCAGAGCTCAGTCCAGTGTGTTGTTGCACGGAAGCTCCACCCAAACAGACCAGGCCCTCACTAAAGCCTCACTAAGTACAGGGTCATTTTCATTAGGCACCAAATGAAAGAAATCTGTCTGAAAAAGTGAGGGACTACTTTAATTTATCCAATAGAAAAAACTTGTTTTCCGTTGCAAAACCTTTTGCGACGTTGTGTCATAATGAATGCGATCCAGCTGAGGGGAGTCAAACACAGGCCAGTGGCTGGCTAGTGGCTGTGGCTGGCTGGCTGGCGGCTGGCTGAATGGTGGCTGGCTGGCTGGCTGGCTGGCAGCTGGCTGGTGGCTGACTGGCAGGTTGGCTGGCTGGCTGGTGGCTGGCTGACTGGTGGGTGGCTGGTTGCTGTTGTCTGGATGGCTGGCTGGCTGGTGGCTAGTGGCTGGCTGGTGGCTGGCTGGTGGCTTGATGCTGGCTTGCTGGTGGATGGCTGGCTGGCTGGCTGGCTGCTGGTGGCTGGCTGGCTGCTGCCTGGCTGTTTGGTGGCTTGCTGGCTGGCTGGTGGCTAGCGGCTGGCTGGTGGCTGGATGGTGGCTTGATGCTGGCTTGCTGGTGGATGGCTGGCTGGCTGGCTGGCTGGCTGGTGACCTAGACGCTGGCTGGTGGCTGGTTGGCTAGTTGCCGGCTGGCTGGCTGGCTGATTGCTGGTTGGCAGGTGGCTGGCTGGTGGCTGTCTGCCTGCTGGCAGTTTGGCTGTTGGCTGGCAGGATGGCTGGTGGCTGTTTGGTGGCTGGCTGGCTGGTGGCTGGTGTCTGGATGGCTGGCTGGTGGCTACTGGCTGGCTGGTGGCCGGCTGGCTGGCTGGCTGGTGGCTGGCTGGAGGCTGGCTTACTGGTGGCCGGTGGCTGACTGGCTGTCTAGTGGCTGGAGGCTGGCTTGCTGGTGGCCGGTGGCTGACTGGCTGGCTAGTGGCTGGTGTCTGGATGGATGGCTGCCTGGCTGGCTGGTGGCTTGTTGTTGGCTGGCTGGCTGGCTGGCTTGCTGGCTGGCTGGAGGCTGGCTGGCTGGTGGCTGGCTGGTGGCTGGCTGGCTGCTGGCTGGCTGGTGGCTGGCCGGTTTCCGGCTGGCTGGCTGGTGGCTGGCTGGCTGGCTGGGTGGTGGCTGGCTGACTGGTGGGTGGCTGGTTGCTGGTGTCTGGATGGCTGGCTGGCTGGTGGCTAGCGGCTGGCTGGTGGCTGGCTGGTGGCTGGCTGGTGGCTTGATACTGGCTTGCTGGTGGATGGCTGGCTAGCTGGCTGGCTGGCTGGCTGCTGGCTGGGTGGCTGGCTGGCTGTTGGCTGGCTGGCTGGCTGGTGTCTGGCTGCTGGCTGGGTGGCTGGCTGGCTGGTGGCTAGCGGCTGGCTGGTGGCTGGCTGGTGGCTTGATGCTGGCTTGCTGGTGGATGGCTGGCTGGCTGGCTGCTGACTGGGTGGCTGGCTGGCTGGTGGCTGGCTGGCTGGCTGGCTTGCTGGTGGCTGGTGTCTGGATGGCTGGCTGGCTGGTGGCTAGTGGCTAGCTGGTGGCTAGCTGGTAGCTTGATGCTGGCTTGACTGGCTGGCTGGTGGCTGGCTGGCTGGCTGGATGATTGCTGTTTGGCTGTTTGGCTGGCTGGTGGCTGTTTGGTGGCTGGCTTGCTGGTGGCTGGCTGGCTGGCTGGCTGGTGGTTGGCTGGCAGGTGGTTGGCTGGCTGGAGGCTGGCTGGCTAGTGGCTGGTGTCTGGATGGATGGCTGCCTGGCTGGTGGCTTGTTGCTGGCTGGCTGGCTTGCTGGCTGGCTGGAGGCTGGCTGGCTGGTGGCTGGCTGGTGGCCGGCTGGCTGGCTGGTGACTGACTGCTGGGTTGCTGGCAGGCTGGCTGGTGGCAGGCTGGCTGGTGGCAGGCTGGCTGCTGGCTGGCTGGTGGCTGGCCGGTTTCCAGCTGGCTGGCTGGCTGGTGGCTGGCTGGCTAGTGGCTGGCTGGCAGGCTGGTTGGTGGCTGGCTGGCTGGTGGCTGGCTGGTGTCTGGATGGCTCG